>NC_051162.1:66442613-66468141 GCF_013339745.2 Dermacentor silvarum
CAGCCGCGCGTCATAAGTCATGATGTTGTTTATCTCATCGAGTTGCTTGTGTTACCGGCCTGTTTACATGATGTCATCCTTGGTTGGGATTTTCTCTCTCGCCATCATACTGTTATTGACTGTGCTCGTGCCGAGGTGGCGTTCTCTGCGTTGTGTTCCGCGTCATCTGCACCTACAATGGAAACGTTGTTTGTCGCTGATGATACGAACATACCACCCAGTAGTACAGCCCTTGTCCCCGAGTCCTATGCAGCTGTTCGTGAGTTCACAGTTCTCTTTACACCCTCCGAGACCGTTCAACACCGCAGAAATCTCACGTTGCCGTTTGCCGTTCTCTACATGCCCAACGGCGCTACAACCTTATTTGTTACAAATTCGTTGCCGATTCCCTCAACCTCACTCCGTGGAGCGTGTATCAGCACAATTGAGGCATTCGACGTATGCTCCATCTTCTGCCTTGACGACGTGGACAACTTGCACCTTAGTGCCCTGACTCCTTCTGCTGGTACGTCTGATCGACCACCTTTAAGTATGCTCGGCTCCGCCATCGACGACGAACTTGCAGAGGCGCACCGCTAGAGTTTCTTCCACTCTTCCACCAGTTTCCACCAGTTTAGTGACTCGTTTGATTGCTAGAAGACGTCATTAGGCCGCACGCATACTGTTCTCCATCCGCTTGACACCGGCTCACAAATGCATCTGCGACCGCGCCCTTACCGCGTATCCCCGGCTGAGCGTCATGTGATCGCTGAACAAGACGACGACATGCTTCAGCGCGCCATCATTCAGCCGTCCTGCAGTCCCTGGTCGTCACCTGTTGTTCTTGTCAAGAAAAAAGACGGCTCAATGCGCTACTGCGTCGATTACCGCCGACTGGACAAAGTTACGCACAAAGATGTGTATCCCCTGCCACGCATCGATGACGCCCTGGACTGCTTGCAAGGAGAGGAATTCTTTTCATCACGAGACTTAAAGTCCGGTTATTGGTCCCTATAGCACCATCGGATCACTCAGAAACTGCCTTCGTAACTTCCGATCGGCTGTATCAATTCAATGTTATGCCCTTCGCCCTATGTAATGCCCCAGCCACATTCAAATGGATGATGGACTGGGTCTTGCGTGCGTTGAAATGGAAGACCTGCCTGTGCTACCTGGATGGCGTCGTCGTTTCCTCCCCTGATTTCGACAATCACTTCCGTCGTCTTTACGAAGTACTGAGCTGTTTGACGCGCGAAGGCCTTCAGCTTAACATCAAGAAGTGCCGATTCGGCGCTCGCAAACTCACCATCCTGGGCCACGTAGTCTCGAAGGACGGCGTCCTTCCCGATCCGCAGAAACTTCGTGCTGAATTCCTGAAGCCTACCACCGTGAAAGGGCTTCGCAGCTTCCTTGGTCTGTGCTCATACTGTGCTCGTCTGTCACTTTACCGTGAAGCTCTCCTGCACGTTACCTTGCGCTAGTGGGTAATTGTCACTTGGCATGTGCCATTCTTCGAAAAACTTATTTTACACTATCTTAGTTTACAGGGTGTGTGTCACTGGGGTGTGCCGCTGTTGAGCATGGGTGACTTGGTTATGCGCCACTCTTTCTTGAACCTCGTTGATGTCTAGTTCAGTAATTAGGTATGTCCCACTTATGGCAGTTCCTTCAAAGTCGTAAGCGACCACCATGGTTTTTGTCGGCTGGCAAAATTAAAACACCCGTCGGGACGCCTCGCACGATGGAGTCTCAAACTCCAGGAATTTCACATCACTGTTGACTACAAGTCCGGACGGAAACCCTTTGATGCCAATTGCCTATCGAGCGCCCGCATTGACCCACCATCTCAAGACGATGAGGATGAAACGTCTTCCTGGGAACAATAAGGATTACATACTTCGCTGAACAGCAACGAGCAGACTGGAAGCTAAAAAACCTCGTCGAGTACTTGGAAGGCAACATTGACATTGTCCCTAGGGCATTTAGGCGAGGATCGTCTTCGTTTTCTCTGCAAATTGACGCCCTCGTAAGGAACTTCTCACCAGTACGCGCCGACTACCTTCTTCCGGTGTCTTCAGCATTGCGTCCAGAGAATCTGCACGCCCTACACGACGATTCGACCACTGGGCAGCTCGGATTCTCCCGTATGCTATCCAGGATACAAGAGAAGTATTACTGACCGCACCTGACCGCCGACGTTGCCCACTACGTCAGGACATGCCGAGACTGTCGACGACGCAAGACACCTCAAAGAAGGCCAGCGGCATTGCTAAAGCCCGTTCTACGGTACGTGGAATACCAACCCGGCGACCGCGTTTGGATTTGGACCCCGATCCGCCGACGAGGACTTAGTGAGAAACTTTTGCGATGCTATTTCGGGTCGTACACTATCATTCGACGTATTGCACAGCGGACCATGAGGTCATGACAGACGCCACTACTCAATTACAACAGCGCTGCTCGCGGGCTAAAGTATTCCATGTTGGGCGCTTTAAGCCTTTCTACACCTGCAGATAAACTTCGGGCTATGGTCGCCGACTGTGCCTGGCGCAATCGTTGTGCTTTGAGTGCAGCCTGTTATTCCGGGTGCAGGTTCCCCCAATAAAGAGTTAGTTTCCCAATACACAGTTGTTGCTATTGTGTTCTTCACAGTCACTACAACGTGACAACATATTGGGCGCGCTTTGTTCTACCATATCAGAGAATGCGAGGATGAAGACGCTTGTAGCCATATGTTGTGCAGATACTGCAACAATGGCACTGACGATTTTCTGGACACGTTTGTGCTGACGTATGTAAGGATACGTGGAGCAAATATAAAGTGCTTCTAAGCTTCTGTGGTCTCCTCTTACGGAAATTTTTACCGTACTAATGGCGTCTATGCATATATCCGGCATCGTGTTCTTGCATATTTTCATCTTTTTCATTCCAGGAACATATGCAGCGAGAAATGTGGGTTTGAAAAACAACACGCAAGGTATGTTACAAGCTCTTTACTTCTTGCCAACTGCTCGCCATGCAAACTTCACATTTCGCTGCTGAGTTCGCAGTCTCAGGTTTCATCCCATGGCAGCGGTCGCATTTTTATGGGGACGAAGTTGATGAATATTCCTGCACCTACATTTCGGTGCACGCTAAAAAACAAGCATGTCAAAATTATTCTGGATTTTAGCACTACAACGTGCATCTTTATGAGATCGCTGTTATGAGACGTAAAACACCAGTATTCTTTTCTTCCTCAAGTAAGAAGTATAGAAACGCAGTCTTAGCTGTCCTTACAGTACCAATCTCTTCCATTTCATGTGTGATGACTCAGAATTGGTGCTTGACAAATATATAGAAAAAATACTACGACAGAGTAGGAGAGAGAAATATAGAGGAAGAAACTTTATTGGTATTCTTAAAGATTAAATACTCACTTTAGAAAAGAAGAGCTTTAAAAACGTACCGCTCTCTTTCTTTGCGTTGAGCCGTCCTGCAAATTTCACAAAACGGCAGTGCACAATGAGTTGCGTGCGTTACGATTGACGGGATTATACGCAGCATAGGGATTCGCAAAATTCCTGAAAACATGTTCATGAAATGCCTAAATATTTTTTTTCAGGAGCATTTATTTTGACTACGTTACTCTTCAGTGGTGTGGTTTCGCTTTGTTGCTTGGCATTTAAAAAACAAATATTAAGGAAATATACGCATTCGCAAGTTAGAGACCGTGCTGTTTTTTGCACTTTTATTAATCGGGGGAGTCATGGCATTAGTGAAAGACTAAGTAGTCACAGTGAAACGCATCAGCAGGATATTTTATTGGAGATCCGGAGCGGTTTTTTTTTTTTAACTGTACTTACTACTTCTGTGCCGACTATTTTTGTACACATGCCATCTAAGTGCATGATCTTCGCAGTTTTATGTCATTCTCTGAGCTCAAAACTGAAATGATTCCACTTTCGTGAATGTTTTCTTTACGGTAATGCAAGTATTTAATTGCATTCCCTTTTTCACCAGATTGCGACAGAACGAAAAAAGATTGCCAGTATCCACCTGGTATGTGTTTTCTCATAATCCTACTACACATATATTCCTCTTTTTGTGCAAACACCAATTGCTAATAGTTCCTAAATTTGGTTTTGAGGAGTTCTTTCTTTCCTACATTGATGCATACAAAAAGTTGTCGCAGTTTCACCTGAAAGGCGAAGCATCAATTGCGATAGCAAATTTGTAGAGAGCTATACGGAGTAATGATAGCAGCTTTAACAGCTGTATAAACTTGGACATGCAGCAGCATCGGCCACACGCAGAACTTGTGGACGCCGTCCAGCACGCACCGAGTGGCACATACGTAGTACTCAAAGTCGTTGTCAAAACGTTGTACGAACAGCGGTACCTACCCAGCCCCGCCTCTACACTGACCCATGTAGGCGTGAAAAAGGGTCGTTGAAGAGAGGCACCATTGTAGACATTGCCGCATACTACCGGTTGGCCCTGTGGTTGCTTTCAAACTCTGTTGCCTCCGCACAGCAGCCCGTTGCGCTACCCGTTCCATCAATGACTATGCAGTGACCCAGGATGACGGAACAATGGTTAGATAGATAGATAGATAGATAGATAGATAGATAGATAGATAGATAGATAGGTTCCTAAAAGTGCGTAAAATGCCGATTGGTCCGCTTCACCTTACTTAGCTTGTGGTGGCTGGTCGAAAATCGCGGCGGCGTGCAACGCAAGGATAAGAATGCCGCGAAAACGGATCCTCAGCAACGAAGAGTTGGCAGAGCAATGTCGTATACGTGCCGAAAGGGCTCGATAACTTTTTACTGCCACGCAAAACGGTTTATCATGCACAAATAAATACACGCTCACCGGCAGGTACGAGTAGCGAGGGCCTGAGCGATCGGCGGGCAGCCATCTTCTATTCCTTTCGGAACGAGGCAGACTGGTTATTCAGAAAAAAATTTTAGTTTTGTTCAGCATATTAATGTATTTTTTTCCCCATACACGTCACTTTGACATGGTGAGTTTTCGCGCTTTTGTAGCGTTAGCTACACTGGCCTAGCCAAGCCCGTTTCGCGCGGCACATCAAGAGCCGTGCTGCGCATGCGCAAGGATCAGTGATGTCACACGGCTTGCGCACCGGAGCCACCGGAGCCGGAACCTCTCGCGCACTCCGCCGCCGCCGCGCGCGGCTCCCCGGCGCCGGTCTGCGCATACCAGAGGAGTGACGTCGTAGCCGTGGTAGACACACTGACGCCGGCGCGCGCTCGCTGTCCAGTCGCCGTCTGACACTGCGCTGGAGCCTCTGCGCTTCTGACTGGCGTTTGCCAGTGTGGTATAGCCATGGAGAAGGAGAGCGCAAATGCTGCTCAACAGCGCAGGAGAACGGAGAAGCTTGACTCATCGGATCCCGAAGTAGTTGCCTGGCAATTAGCGGTTGAGCGTAGGAGGAATGAACAGAAGAAGGCTATATACATGTGCCACATAATACGTACACCACGTGTGTGTCATTGGAGCAGCAGTAAGCATGACAATCAAGCTAATCCTTGACAATCTAGACAACCAGGAAAGCTAAGAATAATAAGCTGAAACTTTGCTAACGCTACGTATATCCTGGCATAGCTGAGCTAAGCCACTGCAACTTTGTTGAGGTCGCGTAACAGACAGGCGAAGTGGTCGTAGCCCAAAAACAATGGACCAATAGCAGAGGACTAATCGTGAAAAGGCGTCGAATCAGGAATAATTATTTTTTGTGCGCTTTATTCATGCATAATCAGTGTGTACACGTGATATCAGATGCGGAGCTATCGCGGTTTTCGTGACGCCTCGTGACAGACAGGCGAAGTCGGGAGTGGCCTAAACATGATTTGACCAATTGTGGTGGGCTGATTGCAGAATTGGAATAGAAAAGTTTCGAATAGCTTTACGTTCTAGCGCCCCTGCTTTCCCCTTCAGTCAAATTATTCCCGTGACAAGTGAAAAAAAAACTTTATTGCAAATAAAAACAGCCATTTTTTATATTTACTCAGTCTGTCTGCTATCGCGAACAGGAGGCCAGCAGACCTCAATCGCGGCGCGGTCACTTGTTCAAAGTTGCCGGCGTCCTTGCGGTAGTAATTGAATGAGTCCATAAACTTCTTGTGAAAAGCTATGTTACTCTACTACATCTGGCTCCAGTACTGTTGAGCAGATTGTGTGTTCATGCACCACGTTTGAGTGTCGACCAAACCGACATTTAGAAGTACTAAAGGTTGGACGCTTGTGTCATTTTGTTTCGTGAGTGTCGTCCTAGATTTCTGCTCTCAAGATCTCTTATGAATTACTAAACCAACGCTTTGGTAAATGAAATTTGGGCTAGATGTATGTCTTCATTCGTAGTGTAAATTATACATAAATGTCATAAAGGCGCAAAAATCTACACGCAGTGCTATTCGCGCCTACGTTTTTCATCGTCTTTATCTTTTGTAGTGCGTTTGCAGAAGCTTTGAATGAACACTCCGGAATACAAACAAGGAAACTATAAGACGGGCTCGAACCCTTATGCCGATATACGGAACAGTTATTTGAAAAATATTTTTTATAAACCCAAAATTTGAAAAATGTTCCGTATTTATCAAAAATAAAAATAAAAATTTTCCGTATTATAAAAATAAAAACAAAAAATGCTCAACCGTCACTATAATACGTCTACGCCAGCGGTCGGCAAGTTGACAAAGCAAAATGGTTAATAGTCGTCCAACGAAAGCGGGTCTGCAAAGACCACAGTGAACACCACTGTAAAAACCACTGTAGAAATATATCTCCGAGCGAAAACAGCGCGAAGCGATTGAAGAATTCTTAAGTTAGGACATTAGAAGCAGGAGGCGAGAAAGTATGTTTGGTTCTTCCTTCTATCCGGACGTTTAAGCAGAAATCGAGAAACGCAGTGAACGAGATGTTCACACATGTTCGTGAGTGTGCAAGACCAGCTTATTCCGGGATGGCTCTGGTCGATTGTAAAATAGCATCCAAGCAGATAGAGGCCCAAGCTCTTTATTTACTCAGCTGCACCCAGACAGTCAGGCTGAGTAATATACAGATGTTTGCAGCTGTGCGAACGTGACCGGCATGTGCAACAATTGTGCGCGAAGCTGTGTCGCTCTCAAGGATAGCCCCAATGCATGCGCCGCTACAGTGCATCTACAAGAAACTTAGTGTGGGTGTGACGTCAGCAATATGGCAAAATACAGCTTCGCATGTAAGGTGGCCCTTTAACAGGTCGAATGCAAGTTCACATTCAGCAGAATGCAAAATAGGAGCGCCGTAAGCAAGTATTTCATTTCTTGTGGAATTGCGATGGGGACGCAGTTGTATATGAAACTACGAAAATAGGATGTGGTGCTCATGAAACAACGTATGTTCTTAGTTCTTTTGAAGAATAGAAGCTGAATATCTGCAAAAATATTCGAACGGCAAGACAGATCTCTTTCTTGCTCAATATATTACTTAAAATGGCAATTGTCTTGCTTTTAAAATGACTCTTTACTGTGTTGAGCTAAATGGAAGTGTTGGGAAAACGTCATTTAGCGTTCGACCATGTTTTGCAGGTGCTGAGAAAATGTGCATAAAAGTGCTAATGTATCGGTAGCACATGCAAGTAATTCAGTGAACGCTCGAGAGAAAAGTGGCAATCATGTGCTCAAAGTTACCGGAGAATTAGAGGGCACGAAAGACATGACAATAAAGTCCTAAAGGCAACTTATTGCCTAGTAGTTGCCTTATTCGAAACGGAGATTGATGCTGTAAATGTACTCCACCTCTAGCCCCCAGAAGTAGGCAATGCGAAGCGTAGAGTTGAAAGCATCGCATGTGATTTTGCAGAGCGCTCGCTAATAATCTCAATATGAGAGCGAAGCCGTATTTTTTTAAGCAAAACAATAGAAAAGGACCGTACGCTTGCTGAGGGCCCTATAATCTTCCACTGCAGCATGTCAGTACTGTTTTTTGCTAAGATCTCCTTTGCTGAAGACACAGGATACGGGTGGAGGCGTGCGATGGGCGCCGTCTGTGTGAGTTCGATGGTTTTCAAGTGATATATGTCCAAGGTCGAACTACCTTTTTCGAGGACATTTTTAAATGCACAGTAAACAACGGCTACGGGTTTGATGGGTCGGCGCTGCAGGCCACTTTGGTAACTTTCTCGGCCAGGGAGCGGCACATCTGGCCAATAGTGACGTGGAATGGGCATAAGGGCTACCTTGGGTGGCGCCTAATACATACGTAGTCATGCAGTGTCTAGGTAGTAGCGGGATAAGATGGAGATAAGCGGCGACGTGGAGCGTAAGGCCGGCATAGTGTTGGTAAAAGGTCCCTGCAGAAGTGTCGTTCGGGTTTTAGATGTACCCGGAGCGCTCGTTTTCTTTTTTTTTTTTTACAGCGAAGCTGTTATGGACTCAGTCTCCGATGGTCCTGTCCGCGTGTAGAAAAAGAATCTCATTGGCCGTATGCTGTATGTGCGAGTGAAAGCGCGCGAGGGACGCGCGCTTTCACGGGAAGCGAACGCATGGCGGAGAGCAAACGCGACTTCTTCCGTCGCGCGAAAGGCCCTAGGGGGACGGGAGGGAGGGAGGGGAGGCAACGTTTAGCTGTGGCACCAAATGCCTATCTTGCGGCCGGGTGCTAGGGGAACTGGTGACTCAATCACCCACGTGGAACGAGGAAAGCGGAAAGGCAGCGCGGGAGGGAGGAAGTTCGGCTTTTGCTCTGCGAGCAATTAATTCGTACTTGTACTTTGCGAGACGACGGGCGGTCGGGCGCACTGTATCTTGAAAGCGATCTGCAACACGGCTCCTACCTCTGTATGTGCTGTGATTGCGCCGCTCAGTTTCCGTTGAAGCGATAGAAAGCACGAACTTTAGCTTGCTGCTGCTGGCTCGCTTGCTCACGCCAGCGTTTTGACAGTGGTTGTGTGCGGCCATCGAGTGTGATCTATTTGTTTCGCACTTTTAATATTTCAGTCTGAGAACGTTTATCATAAAAGGCCTGCGCTGCCGGTGTTTTGTTTCATAACATTTGTTTATGGGCTGTCATTCTCAAAATTCATAGGAGCTGTATAAACGTGGACATGTAGAAGCACCACCAATGTTCGGAACTTTTGTCGACGGCGGTGTCATCTTTCCCGCGTTCGCACCAAACCCGCACGACGTTGGTGACGTGTTTATGAAGAACTTGACAACCTTTGCCGTACACCCTATGCCGTTGTACCGTAGGGACCATAAATAAGGTCATGGTCCCTGTAGTCACTAAATAAATGAAAACCACCGGATCATATATATTTCTCATTATTTAATAGTTCAAATAACTAATTACACCATCACATCTTAATAGTCCTAATTATAAATACATAATTCCCACCATAGTACAGCTTCGCTGGTCTTCCATCTCCACCCCAGTGGAAGGGCTTATAGTGGTTTTTTTTTCGCTCTCGACAGATGGTTGAAAATCTGCTCGATAGCCACAATGATAGCCAACTAGACCAGGGATAAGTCAGGGGGTAGCAGTGGAGGTTTCGTGCGCTGGTACATACAGCATTTAAGTGGAAAAGTGAAGGCTAAACTAATACTGACTGGATGACCGGTACCTTGGCAGCCGCCTGCGAGTACGGTGTTAGTGGGCGAGTGGCGAGAGGATCCACTCAGATATTACAGGTCATGAAGAGAAACTCCTCTTTGGTGACGCCGACAAGAAAGCAATAGTAGAAATGGCGTTAATACCGTGCATATGTGAAAATCGGTTTTAGGCAAAGCTTAGTTTGATGTTTGCAGAAATGTCCTCACTTCATCACTTCTGCGTAACTCTACCCTCCTCGCTTAATGAACGTTCTAGTGATATTTTGTTTACTTACCTTTTCCACTATTTGGCTGTTTCCGTTACCAGCTTCTTCATCTCTGTAAACGTTTTTAATCACTTCTTTGAAGTTAAACGCTTCATTTAGTGAATTATCTGTTCCAAATGTGCTGACTGAACTTCATTCTACACACTCGAATATTTTTGATGTCGACTTAGCTTCTCTGTAGCTGACCTCAAATTTCACTTCTTGCCCCTTATTCCGCTGGTCTATTCGACACCCACCCAATGGCACATACCCATTCTAGAGAATCAGCCCCAGCCCTGTTATCAGGGCGTCAATACTGTTCTGGCTGGCGTCTGCCGATAGCTTACTCAGTTTGCCCTTCTGGTAGTAGTTTTATACAGAAGCTGTAGCAAGTGCTTTCTGTAGAGGTTTGAAACTTGCATCTTGGCGGTTTTCCCAAACCCTCGCGACATCCTTTTTTAAATGTTCTCGAAGCGCCAATGTTCGGTTTTAAATATTCAGGATAAAGCGAGAAATAAAGTTTACGATGCCCAAGAACATCTGCAGCTCCTTCCTCGTGCTTCGCATTTGGACTTCTAAGATGTCTTCCAGTCGCTGTAGATCCAAGATCAGCCCGTCACGCGTCAAAATATGTCCGTGGTATGGGACCGTTTCCTGTGGAAAACGGCGCTTCTTGCGGTCCATTTCCAGGTTGTATTCTTGGCATCGTCACAGAACGTTAACATGGTCGATGTCATGCACGGTTTTCATCCTTCCCCTCACTAGAATATTGTCCATGACGACCACTACGCATTTCAGGCCATCTAGTGGCCAGTGCGTGGCGCACTCGAATATTTCAAGCGCCGAAGAGATTCTAAACGACACGCGTAAGAACCTGTAATGGCCATGCGTCCTACATATTCTGCTGATTTTGGAGCTTTCTTCTTGTTGATCTAGTTACCAGAAACTTGAGGCTGCGTCCAAAGTCTAAATGGACAGTGCCCCCCGGACAGAAGGTGTTATGTCGTACAATGTTAGCGTCGACTTATTCGAACAAATCAGTTCTTGTATCATGTCTGTGGCGACAAGAAAAATCGTACCTGCTCTCCTTTAAAGGGTGCGACCATGCTGCAGGCCTTCTCTGTCTGCTACGTCAGTTGCATGATCCGGCCCGCTGTCTTCATACGGTCCCGTTTTGCTTTCACATTGATTTCCACTGCAATCGAAACCCGCCGTGCTGGCTTGAGCGCGCCCTAGCAATCAGGCTTCAGCTTGAGGTGGTAAACAATACATTTTTCTATTGCCCTAGGGCTGTGAAGAAATCTTCGTAAAGTTTGGCAGTGCCATAAATCTCTAGTAGTTCGAAATGCGATTCTTTCGACTAAGCCTTGCTCTTCCGCAACTGAGCCACTCAACGTCATGGGAACTTCATCGTACACAGCAAATAAAGTCCCTGTGAATCTTACACTCCATCGCTGCAACTTCAAGACAACTCGCTTCATTGCTTTTTTTTCTGGATTCCAAAGAACATGCAGTCGCACGGCTGCATGTTTGTTATTTTCTGCAGTTTGGTGCGCGCGATAACTGAACGGGTTGTGCCTCCATCCCGTTTCCAAAAATTGGTTTTCCTTCTACCTGAACAGTAGCCATCCGGTCTTTCCCACTGGCGTGTAATAATGTTTCCAACAAGAAATCGCCTGCCCGCATTTTGGCAGATGCAGCCTTTTGCTTCTTTGAGTGAGAATTAGGGCTCTCCAAAACGAAACCCACGGTAGGTTAGGTTAGTAATGGTTTGTAGAATGGTTCAAACTTACGTTGCAGGACTTCTATATCAGACTTTTTTTTCGTGATTTGCGAAAACTAATGTGCTATACGTCCTGCACGCATCCTCCTAATTATGAGAAGACCTTCTTGGGTACCTTCTTGGGTTGCTGGTTTACGTACTTTGCCGTAGCGAAGAGCTCGAACTCCAGCCGAACGTCTTCCAATTCTGCCCAATGCCTCCTGTAATGTCCAGGGCTCTCGCCGGTGGCAGCCGCGGGGTGACTGGGGCGTTGGTCTGCTGGCACCGTCGGTGTTCCTCATTCTGCATGCAGGTAGCTCGATTTAACCTGGAAGCCACTCTCGCTGGCTTGCTACCCGTCTGCTCTTCTTTCGCCGGCTGCGTACAGCGACCGCAGCCCAACCACTTCTGACACCATGTGGTTCGCACGGGGGCTGGTGTGTAAAGGAACGTTTAATCAGTGAAGCGCGCGCTTACCTGGATCGGATATCGAAACCTACTGAGCTCGCGTTCGCATCACTGTGCACTACGTCACAAGCACAAAGCAAGGTGCCACGTATCTACAGTCTAACACTCAAGTTTGTCGCCTTTATGAACTGTAGAAGTGCTCGTGTGGCTCCCTGGGCTGATGACCTGTAATACCAGACTCCCAAGATCTTACCTTCTGTAAAAGGTCAATAGTCGACTCTACTCAAAGTATACTGGAGAGTGCTGATTTTTCTCAACACGTGAACAGTGACACAGGAAAAGATAATCGGCCGCTTCATATATGAACTCAGCGCTCACAGGCGAGTCAGCCATTCCATTGCAGAGCTGTGTGAGTTAGTGAAAGCTGCTCGATCCAGCCCACTGCCGACACAGCATCGTTGCGTCACATCACAAGATTTATTGATACCTGCTGTTTATTGATAGATGCAGCGTGTATAAGTCACGGCTGGAGTTTGGCGGAGTATTCCAATGACTCAACGTCACGTTACCAGTAGGATGGCGAAACTCCTTTACTGCGTCTACTCCTAATAATGGTATAAGGAGCGTCGGTTCTGAAACGTGGGTACATCGAGCAGCGTCATAGGCGAGGTAGTTACCAACGATGCCAAAATGTCTCAGCAGTTACTGAATATTATGGCAGCTCTTCCATCAGCCACGGAATTGCAAAGTTTGTTCGTTTGCGACATCAATTGGTCGCAGTTTCCATTACTGCAACCTCGCACGCTTTGAAGGGCTGCCTTCGACTCACAGAATACTGGTCATTTGCAAGTTCTTTATTATACAACATAATCAACAGTGGCACCAAGAGTGGTAACCTGTAACCTGTAAACTTCGCGACGTGTGAACTCTTGAACTTCATGACGACCGATCGAGATATAACAACGGCGTTCGTCGACCATTTCGAGATCAATCCCCCCGTGTAGGCTTGGATTCCGTATGCGTGCAAAGTATGTGAAAGCACTAATATCATCCGCTTAAGAGCCACATAGGACAAACTAGTCTTCTTTGTAATTGATTTAACTGCAAGGTACACATCATAACTTTTCAGGCACCATGAACGAGACTGCGGTCTTATTGCGGGCGAGAATGTCATGACAGAGTGCTGGCTAGCCGACTCTGCTCGGAAAAACGCTTTCTCGGGTCTCTTCTTGATGGTGGTCAGAAACTGTGTATATATGGTCAATATCGGCCTGCACTACGTTGACCGCTATATACGCACTGGCTGAATAATCTACGGCACAGGAAATTGTTAATCCGGTTGAAGCACATCGAGTTAGGTCCACAAATGATTAAGACGTTTAACCTTGATTGCTCTGTAGGATGTGCATTCTAGTTTTGCCAACGTTGGGCGGTACCGGTGTGCTTTATCGTAAGTGTCATAGGAGGAGCGTACGGTATAGTTGAACCATGGATGTCATAGATGTGCCCCATGTTTACCCAGCGAAACACCTTATTATGAGGACGGTAGAGATAAGCCTCTTTTTCAAGTATTAGATGTGGTGGCTCCATAAAAGGTATTTGTCGAATATAACGCCTAGAAGCAGGCTTCGTGTATGAAAAAACTTTGAGGTCAATGGAAACTAAGTACAAGGTCATGAGCTTGAGGGAAAAATTTACTAAGGTGCAATTCTCGGTAGTAATGACATTTCTCGGCAGTAACGAACATGGAGATGTTTTTCTGCCGTAGCCAAGATGCATATATCGTCAACATAATCAAAAAGGTAGAGTATCTGCGGGGAAATTGGGCAAGTTCAATGATCGTAAGGTTGAACAAAGGGGGGCTGAGAACCCCCCCCCCCCCTGCTGGTCGCGAAGGCAGGTGTAATGGTTAGCCGTTCAGCCATCTGCTGTTAGCACAAAGAAGGATCTCTTGATTAGCTGGCCCTCAGTGTACTAAAACATTCGTCCACCAATTCCAGTGTTATTTATGACAACAAGAATTACTTCGTCTGTTACAATAACATAAGCGCGTTTCATACACAAGAAAAATGCAACTGATTACGCTCGAGGTGTTTTTCTTGTATGGATGTCACAAGATCGATAACGTTTTCGATGGAGGAGGGGCCTCTTCGAAATCCCGCCATGGCCTCTGGGTTAATATGGTGGCATTCAAGACACCACTTGAGCCGCGGGAAGCCCATCCTTTCCATCACCTTACTGACGGTGCTACACATTCCAATGGGTCGATAGGATGCTAAGTCGAACGGCTAATTCCAGGCTTCTGGATTGGTATCAAGGGACTGGACTCCTATAGTTAAAATATGCTTTCCTTCCTAACTGATTGCAACTTTTGAGAAGTTGATCTTGGTCATTTCACCTAGGTAGCGGAAAGCAGTGCGTGATACGGTCCTGCCCTGGTGAAGGCGAACGCCTGCAAAAGGCCCGAGCAGCATTCATTTCCTCGATTCAGATGGACACGTTCATTTCAGGGACGCGTGTCATCAATACTTCACCTAGAAGTTCGTCATTGAGGGTCGCCACATGGCTCACAATTCTCGCACATTCTTCGGCTATATTAACGTCTGCATGGCTTTGCTGGAGGACCAGAGCACATAATGGATGTCGCTGCCGTGTAGACAACATCAGGCCGCACTTCGACCACTATATGAACGACACAGGCTTGTGAAAGTCTAGTGATTCCCAATATGTCGTTCACTGTTCGGCTTCCAGCCTGTACATATGATGCTGGACTTCCTTTTGTATACTTCGAGCGTATTAACCTCATGGTTTGACTTGATGCACCCGTATTTCTTTTCGGCCCGCACACAATCCTTCGATGTCGCAGAAGTACCAAATGATTTATGAAACTTTTGTATTGTACTTAAAGGTGTAATTAGCCGCTTCCGTGACGCTTGTAATGATGTCTTCAAGGTTGCAGGTAAAGCTTTCCTTGCACGACTCTTCCATATTTGCCTTTTACTTGTACCAATTTGCGTGTCGGAAGTAGAAAAGGAATAGCTCCCAGACCATCTGATTCTCAAGTAGGTCGGAATGTGATCACTGCCGTGAGCGTAAATATCAGAAAATAATCGAACGCGTTCATCAAGACAACGTGAATCCAAACTTAGATCCAAGCACTTAGTCGGGTCGCAGAAGTAAGTGGTATCGCCGGATTTTATGATTCTGAGTTCGTGGTTGGAGTGAATTTCCGAAAAATATTTGATCCCTGGAATTGATTCTGGAACTTTTTCATAGGAAATTATCAACATTGAAGCCACCCATAATAATCAAGAATAAAGAACTCGCCGTCAGAATCTTTCGTGGTTGGTTGCCGTCCACCATCTAGATGAAGATATGTCGGCGCCGATAAGTGTGAACGTCACTTTCTTCTTTGTAATGCGAGACGCACGTACTGGCTTTCATCGCGAGGTTTCACTGAGTGGAAAACATAGGCTGGTTTGGTGTAAATAGAAAGAATTCGTTTCCTTGGTGCCCTACATGTTGACGAAAGAAGACATCGTGCCCAGAGAGCTGTATTGCTTTTGACACATTTGGTTCACGTTACAAATAGAGGAAATCGGTTGACGACTGTATTGGCGGAAACATGAATGATGTATTGACGGAAACATTAGATCCATGATTAGGGTATTCTGGAATTCCACAAGAAATGTGTACCAGTATGCACTTCACGATGTGAAGGCAGCTGAGAAGCCATTGTGCCTACGCAAGGTTTTCAAGCACTGGGCTCCTGGTAATCAACACCTGCACAATCCTTCAAGCTGTTGGTATATTTGACCAGACCGTAAACACGCGATTGATGTCTACACTTAGTATTCTTCGGTTCGCGTTCTGGCTCAGGACTCTCACGTAGTCGTCGTCGAAGCTGTCATAGCTCTCCACCGAGTCCTTTATGGTAGCGTCGCTGTCACTCGTCAGGAAATTTCGCTTCCTTGAGGCTGCCGAAGCGGACACCACCACATCGGGTATGACTGCAGCTGATTCCACTTACATTTCCACTTACAACATGCAAGTAAAAGCACTAACACCCCACCAGCTTGTAACCGCGACTCAATCAAGATGTTGGACAGGGTTAGCCTCACTTCTTTCTATGGCTACGGTGAATGATACAGGTATAGTCCAATGCTCAAACAGTTCTTGGCAATACCAGGAATCTGGGACATCGCCGAACAGCGCCTCTAGCGGCCGCCTCTGAAAACATGCGCATTTTCTATGGGAGAGCGTCGTTTTTCACAAATAACTAATCATAGAAGCCATCTTTCAAAATATTACCGTGGAAATAGGCTCTAGGAGCTTAGCCCGACATCTCATGCAAGCGGTACCATTACTTACGACAGAAAACCCGTTCCAAATTGCGGGCGAAGTTCGAAGTATGGGAGTCTATGGAAAAGGCCAAATTTTGGAGGCTTTTTTGGCCAGTAAAAAGCAATTTGCGATGAGCCTATTGCATCGATCGACGTATTATTGGGGATTTATCAACTTCAATGACTCGGCTTTCAGCTAGTTGCAGCAGCAACTCTTGAAATGGCAAAAAAGTCGTTCCAAAATCGCAGTTTTCATAACAAGGTCGCAGAATTTATTGTGGTACGTATATAAACCCAGTTTTTGCCTCCGGCAGCACTCAAACCGATAGCCGAGCGTTCTGCGCGGCCACCGATTAGGATCGCTGATACCACGATTGGCAGTTCGCAGGTTCGAAGCCACCGGCGCCGCTATTTTTTTCATCACTTTGTCGCTGCTTAGTTTGGCGGTTTCCCGCCAGATGGCATATTCCGAAACGCAGGTCATTTAGTTGCGGTTCCTGTTTCGTTTCTTTCTACTGTACCCACGTCTTCCTAAAAAAAAATAGCTGGCTGGTTTCGTGAACATGCGAACGTGATTCCAAACTTCTTTTGCACTTTAGGTGTAATGTATTTTAGACAATAAACCCAACTTTTTGTTTTCAAAGTTGATTTCTTTCTTAAGGCAAACATTTATGAAGACATTACTAAGAAATATTTTGCCTATGCAGCTATGTCATGGAAAGGCGTGTTTGTGCGACTTTTGTTCAGCCTGAAACGTACCACAAAAATAAATAGCTTCCCGTGTGTGGAATTAAAAGACGCAGAAGTAGAAAACTTGGCTGCAGCCCCAGACGTAGTATTCTTACAAAGGATACAGAAGCTATTTGACTGAGTATATTTGCATTATATCAAAGCAGAGTTTTTGCGTACCGGATCTTCGGTGCAAATGAAGGCTGTCCGAATTATTTCACAAGCTTTTTTGCTTAGTACAAACCAATACCTCGAAACATAAACATTCTATCCTCAATATGCAGCGCACGTGTCTTATCATTTGAACTATTCCCATATACCTTCACGAAATTCCCGAAATACTAAAGGTCTTCATATCCTTTTACCACGACGTACGCAGAGGAGTATTGGAAATAATGCGAAAAGACACCGGGGCGTGTTAATGTAGTTTGTCGTGTAAAAATAGAGAACTATTCCAATCACAGACCACACCCTTTTGAGTTATGCCCACAAAGCGTTGCAAGAAGACATTTTTTTCGGCTAGAATCACCAAAGTGACTATGGCATTCTGCTGTTCTGTTCTTAACTAACCGTATTGCTGAATCCGATCGCAGCACCATGATATAATTACTGGTACAATTCTTCAGTAATTCTGTAAGAATTTTCTCCTATGCTAAATTTAACGTGTTTGGACAATTGAAGAAACATGAGAAAGGACCGTGAGGTTTGCAGAAATGCTCCCTTATTAGAATCGTTTATCACCCATATCAGTACGGTGGTATTGTCATGATCACTCCAGCGTCCACGGACACCATTGATCACTTTAATGCCTGTAAAAAATACAAAAGCGTCGTTCCTTGTGCGGGAGTAGCACAATCACAGCTGATCCTTTCATATGGGCCCACTAAGCTACACCTTCCCTTTTCTGCCATGGTGCTACAAGAGATGTCAATTTCACGCTTGAATTTCTCCCTTTCAGTTAGCTAGAAAGTATAGGGACGTACACAAGAATAACAGGCGAAGTTTTGAAGTAGTCTTGAGATTTTAGTAAAATTTCATAGGCAATGTTATTATCCTTTATTTGTTTACATATTTATTACACCTGATTGGTGATAATAATGACGTGCTACATAATAGTTCAGTTTTTCTATTTAATAAGTCATGTCTGAGTCTGCTGTCCTGAAAATTAACCAGGTGTAAGCACTACATGACGTCGGCTGGAAGGCCATTCATTAAAAAAATTGTGTGCAGAATAAAGAAAATGCAGGTGTTCAATCGCACAGTCGCCGCCAAAAGTTTACGCGGCCGAGGTTCTGCGAATAAGTTCATTTTCAACGCAGCTACCCCGCAGCCAGTAAAACTATGCAAAACGTTTGTTTTGTTTACCTTAGACCAGTATACGCTGTAAATCCGAATACTACGATGCGTGACTAAGGCGTAGAAATAAATATTTTTTCACCTTCCGGGGTACGAAAGCTTGTGACACTGACTATACGTTCTGAAGGCGAGGTTGCTTTTTAGCTTATTCGTGATGACAAGCGCCGAGCTCTTGGTGATGGGATATTGGAGCGTAGAATTGTAGAACTTGTGCAAGCTCAGGCGACTTCACGACGCAAACCTAGCGATAGAATCTCAGAAGGAGGAATAAACATTTATTGTAGAGCCAGCACTTTATGATGGCCGGGCCTAAGCCTCCCATGAGGGGACGTCGAGGGCTTGCCTCGCCGCCGCCTCACGGGCGTGCTGGGTCGCCCAGGTTTGGTCGTCGAGGGCGGAGCTCCGCAGAGCCTCACGCAACCTCGACGAGGTGGTCGTAGTGTTAATGTGTGTGTACAGTGCTGGGCACTCCCACAGCACATGCGGAAGCATAGTCGGGTGAGTGCCACAGCACCGGCAGTTGGTTGTACTGTAGACTTCAGGGAATATAAGGTGGAGGCGGGCGAGTGAAGGGTACGTATTTGTTTGTAGCAGACGCAGGGCGGTAGCCTGCGCCCAGCTGAATTTGGGGTGAGGTGGGGGGAAAGATCGGCACAGCATGCGTTTAGTTTATTAACACTGATGATAGGTGAATAGTCAGAGTAAATGAACGTTACTGTCTAATTCTGGACAGACTCGAGTGTAATGCATACGTTCTAGATCACTGTAGGTTCCATACTAAGTCCATACTACGCATTCCTATTCGAATTTTGGCCTGTCTTAAGCCTACCGAGTCTTAAGTAATCGAAATAGGTAGGAAATTGCTTCTTGGGATGTAGCCGAGGCCATGGTATATGTGATTAGTAATGCGCTATATGTGAGTAGGCTGACTGGGATTATTACATGAAGTGCGCCAACGTACCTACGTAAAGCCATGGTGGAAATTACGGAGCCCTTTATTGTAAATATATTGAAGTCATCTGAGAGTGTCTCTGGTAAAAAGTTATAAGTTTATTAATATGAGGACTGATTAGCCTTCTGTTAAGCTGTTAGGAAAAATACCATGTACGAAGTGCTATTGTGGTTAGACTTACAACGTTATCAGCGCTTCCAAAAGAAAGTGACTGTACAAGTCCATTTTTCTCGGGCGTTCATGTCACCTAGGTACCACCGCCTGACAAGACATTTATGTTTTAAAATCTGCCCCGATGGCGTAAGTTACGTTGCGGAAAAAAAATAAATACCCTTTCTAAAGAATGAACCATAACAGCTTCCCGACAAAGCGCAGTACGTTGCCGCAAGTCGTCATTTGTGATAACGATAAGAGCGACAGCCCGTCGTTAAAAATGACTTGTCACTCCCCGGTTTTTCTTTTTTGCTCAAGGATGCAACTAACCCGTACAAGGGTAATCCCTCCCTTCGCATGATGCTTGAGACCTTTCTGGTTCTGGACAAGCGCGTTGTTTGTGTATATTTCAGGTGCTTGGCATCGAAAGGCTTAAACCTTTAAACAGCGAAAGGCTGTCACAGTCGCTTCGGTAGCTGCACGGAAAGCGCGGACAATCAGTCTACTTTCAGCACATGCGCTCTCAACCAAGACATATTTGCGAGAAAGGGGCTCCTATGTTACCCATAGCGAGAAATGTATCAACAAGTTACACCTCATTATCCCGATGTGTTTATGAGCCGCACTCTGGGCCTGTTTTCCGTGTTAAGACAAAAAATATAGTTTGTGCAGTGTCAGTAGCCTAAACATAAAACAGGAAATTAAAGTCATCACATCAACTATCATATATCATAAATTGAAAGAAATAAAACTGAAACTGTACTTCATAATACTCGCACTGCAAACTTTTATGCATGTGATTCATTTCAATTTCCTATCTGTTCCAGGGTAGAAATATGCTGTTCAGTTGGTAAACACAGATTATTTAGCAAAATTTGCTAAGAATTTTTGCCTCCAACATATCTTCGTATTGGTCATGCACATTTCTATCTATCAAATATATGGTCGAAACATCACAAAGTAGAATTGTGAATTATTTAAAAGTTAAACTGGCTTCTCCACATAGGGGAAATGCCGTAGGAATTTGAGAATGTAATAATACACAATCATTTGTTTGCATAAACTTCCTGGCTATAGGCATGTAATGAAAAACTCAAATGTATTACACGGCTTTGTCTTTTCGCAGCAATTTCATTCACTGCATTTATAAAGCAATGTACGTTTTTTTTTTATTTTAGTGCGTGCATGAGTCCAAAAACACATAGCAACTTATTTACCAAACCGATATAAGTTTCAAAAGCTTGCAAATAAAACGAGAGACTTTCATGCACAGACAAAATAAGCGGCTAAGAGGAACAATTGACTAGTTATTTCAGAAGAATAACTGAGTTTAGCTACGTAATGTTAAAGTATGTAGCTTTAAATAATGCGCATATTTTATACATCGCCGGATAGGGGTCATTGGAGATCGCTGGGCGAGGCCTTCGTCCTGCCATGGACATAAATATAGTCTGATGATCATGATGAAACGTTGCCGGAGGTGACCACCTCTCATCCAAGAAATATTTTTTACAGTTTAATAATTTATTTATTTGCGCCGTCAGCACTCGAAGGCATTACGGAAGGAAGTGGGTTGAGCAGGCTAAACAAATAATACAATGATTAAAAAGTAAGTTTCTAATCATATAATTTTAGCTGGTGGTACGTGGAAAAAAGTTCAGTGCGCACGACGAAGAAAGCTTTACAATTATACCATATTACCTGACCTTACAAAGAATTTAAGAGGAACATAGTAAGTGATTAACAAATTCAGATTACACAACGTACGGTAGTTGATGTTGCATGAAACTTGCGTTTATTTGTACTCTTTGTGATTTCTTTGGGGAGGCGATACCATTCAAGGGCTGTGTGAGGCCAGAAAGAGCTGAAGGAAGTTAATGTGACTAAATCTGATACGTATTTTGTACAGCTGATCAATACGATGCGATATATATGGTGATGGAGATACAGTCGTACGCGGATATATCAAGCCAACTTATAACGAATTATTCTGTACATCGAACAGCTGTAAAATCCCCTTGAAAATTCCATGCAAATGTATCGGTCTGGTGCACGCGTATAAAAACGCTCGTTCACCAGCACATTCGATATATCGAACGCGGCGCCACGCAGAAGACCTCATAGTGC
This sequence comes from Dermacentor silvarum, assembly GCF_013339745.2. Classification (NCBI taxonomy): domain Eukaryota; kingdom Metazoa; phylum Arthropoda; class Arachnida; order Ixodida; family Ixodidae; genus Dermacentor; species Dermacentor silvarum. Next base: position 66,464,264 of record NC_051162.1, read on the forward strand.
ACTCCTTTGTACACTTTGAGGTATTCTGGCACCTGGAGGTGGAGAAGAGATAGTGCAGTCAGTTGAGCCCCGTCAGGCTGTTCAGCTAGCCCTCATGCTACCTCGGACGTCAACATTCCTTCTATCCGATTTTGGAGGCGTCGTAGTGTGGGTGGAGTGCCTATTCACGAATTTATTTTCCGCAAACGAAGGCCGCTACAAGTGTAAAGCAAGAAACAGCTTGGACTTTTCAATGAAGTTGAAAGTGAACCAGCATTTTTTTTTGCGGGTAAATAAAGTGTGCTTGATTTTTTCCGCCATGTTGCGTGCGGTACGTTAGCGGCTCTCAGATGCACTAACCGGTAAGCCACAGCTTTCCTCAGGGCCTATTATTTTATATACCCAATTACCTATATAACGAACTTCTTGTGATCCCCTTCAGATTCGATATATCCGGGTTCGACTGTATCAGTTTACGGGTTACAAATTCAACTTTAGCTTTATTTGGGGTTAGAGTAGCTATTCGATCATAAGTTGAACATATAAAACCAGTGGAGTAAATTTGAGTTCTAATGAGGTAATAAATACAACGGAATTTCACACATTGGATGTATACTCAAATTTTGTTCCTATTAGTGTTTTCTATAGTAACATGAGAGAGGATGGTGGCATTATAAGGGTACAGGAGTCAATAAGCCAACGTTCGATCCGCAGTGTTACTAATGTCGATATGCCAGGTAAGATTAGCGATAATAGGTTGACCAGGTAAGATTAGCGGTACTATGAACACGTGAATACTTTTATGAATATACAGGCTGTAACTCCGTGTTGTTAAGTAAGTAATACCCGTGTCACACGGGCGTTTGGAAGGCCTTCCAACCAATAGTCAGTTGACTCAAAGGTCAAGTTCGAGCTGCTACACGTGCGGTTTCGAAGGCCGCCGAGTCATTAGTCTATCGAGTCAACCGAGCACCCTACAACTCTATCGAAATCTGGATGGCCTTTGAGCAACGGAAGCGGAAACAGCGCGAACATGCCGTCTCGTTCACAGTGTGCTCGTACTCACGGTTAGAAAGAACAAATCCAACCAAAATGCTCTAAAAATACTATACATGAGTGTTATTAATTATTCAATAAACTATTTTCGCCACTTCATATGTGCGAACTGCACATACTCTCGACAACAGCGACGTGCATGTGTTCATTCGTTCCTCCATGTTGTCTAGTACACTCTCCCTGTACTCCATGTGTTGCCGGATTCCATCATATCGCCGCCATTTCGCAACATAAAATAAATAATAGCGTTTTTAAGTGGTTTTAATGTTCTTTAACTTTTGGTTACATGAAAACGAAAACAAAGATCCGCAGTGCCACACAATTTTGCGAGAAACGCCTGAACCACTCAACGGCCTTTCAAAAGTGCCGTGTAGCAGCGCGACAACTCCTTCGAGTCGATAGAGTTGTGGCGTTTCGAAGGTCGCCGACTGGAAGGCCTTCCAAATGTACCCGTGTGACACAGGTATAAGTCGAAGAGTTGTTTTGAATGGGAGTTGCTCAGATGATGTTGCTGCTACGTCTGGTGTGCCGCAAGGCTCCGTGTTGGGGCCGATTCCTTTCCACTTTTTTAATCCAAAACATTATATGCCCCATTACGCGAAAACCCGTAGTTGTAGTCGGCGGCGTGACCGAATGACGCTACCAAAAATGGCCGACGGCAAAGAGTAAAAACGCGTAAAAAATGCTCGAATTGATGACAAATTTAGCAGGCAGGTTTATGTAAACAAAGTAAACTAATCCCTTTGAAAAGAAAAATAGGTAAATTTTGATCTGGCCGGGAATCGAAACCGGGCCTGCGGGGCGCGGAGGAGACCGGACTTTGTCCCCGACGACCGGATAAACTCATCCTAGCAAACTCATTCTAGCTCGACTCGCAACTCCCGCTCCGCGGCTACTCCGAATTCCGTCGCTGCCGAGAAATGTATGCAGCCATCTACGCCTCAAGCTCTGGCGAGGAGCCGGCCCCGGCCGCCCCAACTCTCTGCCCTACGCCACCCCAAGCTACCCATCAACGATCATAAAATCATCCTCCGTCCCCATGGCGGCCTCAACCTTCGGACCGTTAACGGCGTTGCGCTTCGCGATGGGATTCTGCAAGCAGCCCGCCTCGGACACCAAGAGGCCAAGCCAGACACCGTAATCATCAACACCCTCCAACACGTCGTCCTCATCAACACTCCCGACCCACAACGCCGACACCACTACCTCGAACAAGACTTTTCGAACAAGAATGGGTGCCCAAGCACCTCTACTACTCCTCTGTACTATATAGGTGCTACATCTGAAACAGCCTGAAACCGTAGCCATCTCCTGAAACAGCCCTCCAACCGTACCAAGCCTATGGCCTGATCCCACTCCTGGACCGGACTCAGGCAACCCCCAGTTCCAGTCCCCCAAAAACCACCTGCACAGGAACCCGGCCGCCACACCAGTGAGGTGAGCTGGGCAGACGTAGTCTGCCAGGACTCCGCCAACCCCCTCTAGAAAAGGTTGCATGTCCGCGCACAGCTCGCCTCCCTCCACAACACCAACCAACGCCTTCAGTCGCAGCTGCATGCCTTCCTGCAGGTCCTCACCCCTACCCCGGCGACAATGATCTCGGCCGCTCATAAACTCCCTCTCCTACTACCTTCTCCTCCTACTCGCGAACAGCCGGCCAAGAAGAGGGCTGCAACTCCCACTACCTCCTCGGCCACACCAACATCGGCCGCGGCAACCCCGGCCCTATCCCCACAATTCGAACAACTCGTGGAGGCCAAAATTCAGGCCGTGGTGCAGACGGCCATCCAAGCCGTCACCCAACAATTCTTCAACCTCACTAGCCTTCTAGACGAATTTGCTCGCCAAATTGACGAGCGATTTAAGAAGCAAGAGGCCCTCCACGCGACAGCCTGTGCTGCCGCGCGGCCTGATAAGTGGTTCTTGAGGGAAAGGGAAAGGTTGGCGCTATCTTCTGCAGCCCTTGAGGGAGCACGGCTCAGCGCCAAAAAGAAGGCCAAGCTCCACACCCTCTCCACTTCTCCGCTGCAAACCCCTTTAGCTGTGGCACCAAATGTGTATTTATATAAAAACGTTGCGAGGCGAGAAGGTGGTAAAGACTTCCGACGCTGCTCGACGAGTTTCCCGTTCTGATCTCGTCGAAAACCTCCGAGCCGCCCCCAGAGGCCCTGGCAACAGTCACCGACGCCGCGCGCGTTCGGTGCGAACGCGGGCAAAACGGCGACGGCGTCGACAACAGTTCTGCGCGTTGCGGGTGCTGCTGCATCTCCAAGTTTATACAGCTGATAAAACTGCTATCCTTACTACGTATAGCTCTCTACTAAGTTGCTATCGCCATTGGTGCTTCGCCTTTCGGGTGTCTCCTTGCCTGACCCCTTGTATTTATGTCCAATTGAACGCCGCGGAGCGCTCCTTCGAGTTATGGACTCGTGGGCAAGCGAGCGCATTCAGACGTTTAGCGCGTTTTCATTTGGCCTCGCCGAAGCGCCGTTGGAACACAGGGGTGAACTTGCACGGAGGCGGAACGTGCGGAAAAAACATTTCACCAAAGCAGCGTTGTACACGTTCCTCTAAAACAGGAACAAAAGCTCGTTCCTCGTTCCTTCCCAATCTTGGAACGAGTTCTAACATTGTAACGTGTCGTTACATTAACGTTACCTTTGATTTTTTGAAATTAAAATGAGGTGTCGGATAATCTTGCGACGAAATAAAAGGTGCAATTTAAATCTCACATCAAACTAAGTATGTTTTGATCATGCAGAATGAGTTACGCGTTCTGCAGGACTGAAACAATAAAAGTTGATTCGCTCATTCATCACCAAACGAAGTATATTTTAAGAATT
>NC_051162.1:66468241-66648240 GCF_013339745.2 Dermacentor silvarum
ATTCGAAAGTACAAAAAAAAAAAAAAAGGATAGAATTTAGCAGGGTATTCGTGGTTATGCCAGTGTCCGCCAGGCGGCGGATCCGCTCAACCTCGCGGATGTGTTGTCAAGCCAAGCCATGCCAAGCAAGCTAAAATTTTTTTTTTTTATTTGTGCGAGAACGGTTTATGTTCTCGGGCTCTATTTTCTTGGCTGGTTTGTACCTACGGTGCGTGTTACACCTGGTGCGTGTTAGACAGAGGGTGATATTGGTGTTATTCTTTACAAATGGCGTTAGGAAGCATGCAGGATTATGGCCTGTGGTCAACAAGGCCTCCGCGTACCGAGGAAGACGAGCGCGAATACAAGCGACGACGAGCCGAAGCGGCTCGACGGCGGCGACAGAACCTGAGCGAAGAACAGAAAGCGGCCGAGCGAGAACGCAACGCAGCCGCGGCTCGCCAGCGGCGGCTGCATCAAACCGAAGAGCAGCGAGCGGCGGAACGCGAACGACACCGGGCTCGCCGTGCGAACCCTCAAGTGCGGGCGGCCGAGCGGGAGCGAGATGCCGAAGCGAGGCGAAAGCGCCGGGCAAACCCTCACTTGCGGGCTGCCGAACGAACGCGACGTAGAGAACGGCGACTGTCCGAAGGAATCAGACCGACGCTGTCCAGGCGACAGCGCCGGGCAAAAGCGGCGGCGGCTCGCAGAGATCGGCGGCTGGCGGCCGAGAGAAGGCAGATGTCGCCGTCGCCGCCTGCCGAGGACGATGGCGGCCGGGAATTCGTGCTCGACGACTTCGGACAGCTGTGCAGCGCGTGCGACCGTCTGTGCTTCCGCCAGGACGTGTCTGAGGTGTCCCCGCGACACGTCCAGCTGCTGTGCCGCGAGTTTCCCGACGAGAACGTCGCGGACTTTGTGCTGTGCAAGGCGTGTCGCGACTCCCTAGAAGCGGGAAACGTTTCCTCCCTTTCCAGACGTAACGGACACGCGTGCCCACCGATGCCCGAATGGTTCACAATACTCAGTTCGGTCAGTGAACGACTTGTGTTTTCCTGTTGCGTGCGTGCAAGTGTGGCCGGCCTGTAGTTCGGTGGTAATGGGAAGTTCGGCGTGTGGAGACAGTAACCGAAGGCTCTGCTTTCGCGGAGCGTAGGTTGATTCGCAGTTGCGGTTTGTCTGAAGTGTCAAAATGGTTGTGCAGAAAGGTCGTCCAGTGGAGAAGTGATAAGTGAAGGACCTGTGGCTAACCGTAAGCTGCATCACAAATCAGCTACCCGACACAAACACCTGTGGTTGCGTGTAGGTTGTCTATACACCATCTCGCGAGTCGTTTTTAGCACTGTGGAAGCTGCAGGACCACTTAGCCAATAGGAAGGCCGAATGCCCCTCGAAATGTGTTCAACCGCACCGCGTCGTCTTCTCGGCGTCTGCTTGCCATCCTGTCGAAACATGCTCCACAGTTTGCGGACTAACGTAACAAATGTTTTGGCATTGTTATCATACACTGCGTTTACATGAATGCGACAATGGGGCTTTGCTTCAACTGTTAAGTCTGGTTACTGTTATCTGTCTGCTAAAGTATCGCAAATTATCATAAGTGAGACAATAACATGAGTTTTCAAAGCAATGCAGAAACAAGTGCAGAAACACTTATTTACCCTTACGGAGGCCCTGAAACACTCTTTAAACATAGAAAGGAAGCGTTGCCAATATGTAGAAGAGGCTCCCGTGAACAAGTGAGCCACATATTGTACGAAATGCAGCCGGGAATGTACAATGTCATCACAAGCAGCAAAGCCCACACCAACAGCTATTGGATGATTTTGTGATTGCGAGAACATTCTCAATGCCACAGTTATGGCTAATTTTGAGGTAAATGAAAAATAGATATTACTGCGATCTCAAAAAGACAGAAAAAGCACTTCATCTTTGCACTGCCAGTCTACACACGACAATTGCGCATAGCTGCATGGCTTAGTGAGATAGCAGCCGTGTGCTACGTAGCATAGAGGCTGCGACGAGCCCTCTCGCTGGTGAGGCTCAACTTTTTGACGGAACCTTGCCCTTTGCCACCTCCCGTGTAGCTTCCAGTGCGCTAGTAGACACGAAAGGAGAGAGAACACCACTCATTGGTATGATAACTTGCACCTATACTTGAAGGAATTGAAACATTTTTGCGGCAGGAGATTCGTGATGCAACATCCTTTAATAGTGAGGCCATTCTATGATTAGTTAGAAAACTGTTTCAAGGCCTCTTTAAGGACCCTAATGGGACATCAGAATTTATTATTAGGTATTGGGACATATTACAAGTATTTAATATACAGAAGGCTTTGACCATAGTCAAAGACTGTATCGGGACCTTGCATAACTGCTTAATGCAAGCTTTCTTTATGGTTTCGCAGCGAACACTTGCTTGCAGTCTGTCATTTAATGTGTTTGGTAGTCTAGTCCCGCACAGTTATCTTTTACGCGACGAGTGATGTTTTGCAGTGGGCCCTTTTACATGTGTCTACAGCACACAACTCCCTTCAGCAGCATTTAAAATTTTTCCCCACTTCTGCTCTTTCTTTGGCAACCACTTATTTAGCGTTTTTGGAAAGCTAGCCATGCAGCAGCCATTCATTCTATGAAAGCGTTTTGCAATCGAGCTTTAAAAATTTATGAAATTCTTCAGCTCCTTCGCCCGACTTCACGGTCGGTGGTTTGCGGCCAGAGGTTTGAACAAAAGCGCCGACGCAAATAACGTATGCGCTCGCGTTGCGGGGTGTGTGGCATTGCCAATCGCCAGTTGTCACAGCTCTTTGAGACGCCTGTGCTGCGTACCTGTACTACCGCTAGAGGTGGGCTGGTTAATGGCGCTGTTCCCTATGAAATTATGCAGTGAAACTACGCTACCCGACTATCGTCACTGCAAGAAATATACATCGCAAAGCACGCCATTAGATTATTACAGCCAATAGCTTTCTTGAAGCGTTCGTCAATTCGCTTACATTGATAACCATCGTCGATGGCTTTCATGCAATTTTTTTTAGTGACAATTAGTGATCTCGTGTTTAAAAGTGATGCTTTCTCCCTGGTAGTTAGCTGTCATTTTTGCACTAGTCAGTACAGGTGTGGTACCTAACTGTACCGAAATGAATATTCCTGCTGTAAATATATGCGTCTGCATTTGACTATTCGTATTCAACTTGTATTTGAGAAAGCTAATATTCGCCCACCTCTAGCAAAAATGCTTGTGCAGTTAGGTTTCGGTGCACATAAAAACTATCCCATGTGGTCAAAATTATTCCGTGATGGACTATGACATGCTTCAGAATCAGATCATGATTTGGGCACTTTTTCTTTTGTAGATGAGTGGCTATTTTTTCAAATTGCAGTCACAATGTTGGTAAAACACTAGCATGGCCTTTATCTGCATAACTTGCATTAACATAGTTAATGTTTCCATGTAAAGTGGTTCTTTTCTCTTAAATTGTGGCCACAATGTTGATCAAACCCTAGCATGGCCTTTGTCTGCATAACTTGCATTGACATAGTTAATGTTTCCATGTTGATAGACCCAGTAAACACTATACATCATCATGTTGATAGACCACTAGCACAGCGAAGGTTTGTGTCTGTGACTTGTGTGGACATCGAGATTTGTGCCTTTATCGTAACACCACTGTTCTGCTGCATTATTATTGACAGGGTTGGCCTTTCAACACAACAAACGACAAGAATGGAAAATGAAACGGATTGTTACAAAAAAAAAACCTCAGTATAACGAACACGTTTATAATTATCCAATATAATGAAATAAATATAAAGTTTCATGTCGATATAGGGATGTAATGAATATAGGAATTATAACGAATATCAGACGTAATGAAGGTGTTTCTGTAATGAGGACAATAACGCAAAATGAGACGAGTACAAGGAAGGAAACGGGACGGGCGCTATTTTTTTTTTTTAGCTCACATGGAAGAGCCTGCACGGTACTAGAAATGACTTTCAGCAGAACTGGCGACTGGGCTAGTAGTTAATGATCACGAGGACAGTAGCACAATACGAGGCTGCATTTGCTGTGTATCGCAGTAATCGAGGTTGTGACTAGGGCTTGTTGGCGAGTCACGAGATTGTTCTGTCTAGTAGAACTAGCACACAGACACAGAGGAGATTGTGTGACCCTGTTTATCCGTGTCCGCATGCTGCTTGCGCCATGCTGGGCACTTGTGTGTGGTGTGGCAGTGTGCGGAAGTTTTTGTTTTGCCGACACACCTTCCTGCTGCAGGACGAAGAGGAGCAGCCCGTCAGCTGCACCGTGCACGGCCCTGTCCTATCGGCCAAAGGTGTGCAGACAGAGGTGGTCGCGCCGCTGGGCAGAAGAGTGAACACTGCGATTGGGTCCTCGTGGATCGACGACAAAGGTGTGTCCAGGTCGACGCAGACGCCGTCTGCCAAGGTGCACAGCTGGACGGCGATGGAAACCGACGATCCTGGTGGCCTGCCAAAACGACGGCGCTCACCGAGGAAGCGGGCAAGGTGAAAAGTTGTAAAGGTGGGCTTTCGGGCCCGGTGAAATATTGGCCTATTTACATTCGCAAGTGGTTATAATTTCCAGAAACGAGCAAGATGCAGCTAATAGCTGCTGGAAAGTGGGTCGATAATCTATTTCAGGAGTTTCATTATAAACCACATTCATTAGCACATCTGATTGCCTATTTCCCATCACTTTCATTTCTTTGGTGTTCATTGTTACTCCAATAGACATTGGTTATCTGTGCTGTGCTCACAATGTCTTGCTACTGATGTACTATCGTGAGCAATACGAGCGGGAACACAGGAGCGCGTGTCAGATAGCCTCGAACCCTGCTTTGGGCGATACGCGGCGGCTGCCGTCGGAAACAAAGTGGAAAGGAGGACACGGTTCTAATAACCGTTGGTACTCCCACCATGGGGGGTCTGTTTACCCAAAGTGCCGAACTTCACAGTGCCAGCGCACAGTGATAGCTGTTTAGTATGGCAGTTACTGGTAACTTGTGCACCGAAACGTGGCTAAAAGTAGCACTGTTTTAATGTGTAAGCAACTCGTCGTGTCGATTGAAATAAAAAAAAAAATATTGGGTTAAAATACAAGCGAAGCTCGAAAAGTTCTGCCATACGGTTGCACGAAGAACAAAAAAAAAAATCAGACAGAAAAATAATTACTGCGCTAAGTCACTGTGACACATAACCTTATCTTATTGGTCAGTGAAACGCCGTAAGCTGCAGTTTTCAACAAATGTAGGCACGGTGGGAATGCCAACCCTTAGCGGAAGAGCCCTTTCCCCTCTGTTTTCGACAGCGCCATCCGTGTATCGCTCTAACTCAGTTTCGAGGCTATTTGCCAGTGTGTTCCCACTCATATTGCTCACGATAGCACTTATTCTATAGGAATGTCATGGACTTATACTTGCTTGTGATCGTGCGCGCAGTTCTTTGCATCCCTCTCTTAGTTAAAGCGGTCACTCACCACATTTTGACAAATATAATGCAAGCTTTTTGTTTTGGAACTACCAGCCTGAGAAGGCACCATGTTATGAATTTAACAGGTAAATTTGTTCCCTACACTACACTTGCGGACAACTTTATGTGGTAATCAAAAGAAAGCTACGGAGGCAAAGCGCGCACTAGTAAGAGCACTCCTGTCCGACAGTCTCCTCAGCTTTAATTTAAACTGGGGAAGAGAAAGAAAAATGTCCTGTTAACAAAAGCAAAACAAGACGAAATGCACCACCAAGTGTTAACTTTGCCTTACCTTTCCTGCTTTTCTCTTAGACATTTGGGCAAATGCGAAACCATTGCATGTGGTAGCTACACTAATTCAATACCTAGTCAAGGATTCGACGTAACCTCATCGAGTCAGGTAGCATGTTAACAAAACAATAATTAGTCACTGACCAAGTCAAAAAGTATTAGACGTTTCGGAGCCCGTACGGCTCCGAAACGTCTTAACACTCTTTGACTTGGTTACTGACTGTAATTATTGTTTTGAGAATTCAATACCTGTTCCAAGAAACCAAAAGTCTTGTCAGATACTGCTGGAATACTAGGTCTCATTACACATGTGAAGAAACTCCGCCACTGTGCCTTTCCCTTCATTGCCAGAGAAAGTTCTCTGCAGGTAGACTAGGCTACACAGAAAAGCCAACCTTGAGGAGGCGACAGTCGGATGCCGGCACAATAGTGAGAACACAACTCGGTGCAGTGAGGAAGCTTATCTAGGAATATCGGATCAAATGGCTCGATCATATGTTGTGCACATGCCTTGCTCCATCATTCATGCAGGAATGAAGATGTGCGTTAGTGCACATGGCAAGTATTACAAGTGAAATCATGTTATCCTTAGTGATAACTAGAGGCCGGATCTTTAGGCATTAAAAAAGCGCGTTTTAGGTGCCAAAAATAGGAAGGCAAAGCAACGTTTTAGGCCTCCAACGTCGTAAATATAGGCACAATAAATTTTTACATAAATGCAAATAATTTCAAACGAAGACGTGCGTGACCTGTATCTACGACAGGAAAACAAGAAATGTTATTGTTTATGATGGCGCGAAGGTGCCAACAGTTGAACATAGCCGTGCAATTGTCCCATAAAACTGCTGGACTAATGACAATCATTTGGCGTAATTCAACAAGCACACTGCTCATATTCATGTTCAGTGGCCACTGTACTCGAGCGTTGCATAAAGTGAAATAAGCATGAAAAAGAATATTTGAAAGCTGGGATATATACTGATTAAGGGGAGATGCTCCTCAGAAATGTTTCTTTTTAAATAATGATGCTGGGCGAATGAAAATTCTACCACTTGTAGAGCTTGATCTCTTCATTCGAAATCTACTTTTAGCTTTAGAATATCTCGATGCTTTCATGTCCTAAGTGCCATGCATAAGTGAGAAGCAGTGCATGTTTGTGCAGCTGCTGGACATAGCAGTTAGCATGATAGAGCAGTGCAAAATTATTTTTCCTATCCCTAACACTCCACTGAGTGCTAATAAGCAAAATAATGTGATTCCCTTTACAAGCAACATTTTAAGAGAATTTCGTATCTGGTGCTTCATATTCAGTGGCTGGTGCCCGAGTACATTAAAAATTTTCATCCTTAAAAAAATAAAGTGATTGCATTAAATCCTAGATAAGTGCATTCTACATATCCTAAAAATTATGCCCATCAAATGTGGTCTTGATTGGAGCACAATAAGTACATAAAATGTTGTGCCTTGTTTTGCCCAAAATATGAAGTTGAGAAAAATGCGATTGAAAGTTATAAAAGCTGTTTACTTCTGTTAATTATTATTATTACTTCCCGGGGAGATTGTAATGCAGCAAAGCTAACCTTGGAGAGAAAAAGCTTTGGCCTACCACCTTGCACGAGCCGAATGGCGTGCGACACTGCAGTTTGACGCATCGCGCGCTTGAAAATGTGTCGTATCTGTGCCTTTTCTTGCCACCTCGAGTGCTTTAACTGAGTTTATTATACTTTTCCCGATCATTTCTGGCTCTGATTTCATCATATGTGAAATAGGAGAGATCAATGTTGCTGAAACAACTAAAAACACAAAACCTGTTTCTTTAATGAAAATCGCAGTTTTTTGACCCGCCTCTCCCCCTTAAAGGAAGCGCTACTTTATGTCTGCCTGACGCAAATAAATTAAGACACAACAAAAACAGACAAATAATAAATGCAAGAGAGACTACAATTTATTAGGAATTAATGTGTTCTTACGTGAGGACTGTTAGGTACAACTCTGACAATTTTCTCATATACAATGACATTATCGGAATTGTACAGGTAAAACGCCCCAACACTGCCAAATACACTTCCGCCCATTTGAAGTGCACGTGTTTGAAGAAATCTGTTTGGAGAGCATGCGGAACGTAGTCTAAGAATCACTGTGAAGATTGTGGAGACAATAGCAAACTACCACCACCTCCAGCTTTTTGGATTCAAAATTGTTCCTCTTGTCACTGAGAATGATCTTGTACGCTGAGAAGGAACGCTCGACGGCAGTGAACACCTTAAAAAGTAAATTACAAACAAAGCAAAAGCCGCGTGCACATCACATTTTTCTTATTCTTTTGCTCTTCTCCTTTGCCCTGACGGCTCTCCGCGGTTTTGCATTCGCCAACCGTGGCTCGTCCCATTTCACTGCTGCTAGCGGTTGTTTTCCCGAGAGTTGGTTGAAATAGATGAGTAGGTTAAACCCCATAAAGTTCCGAACAGTCAATGTTGCCCGGTAACATGAATAACGGTCTATAAATGCACTCGAAAGCGAAACTTGAGGCTAAATAGTGTTCATATAGGCGCCGATATTGAAAATAGGCATTTATAGGCACTATAGAAACACTATAAAAGCCCTTCTTAACCTCTAATTCATGCTCATATATCAAAGTGGTGCGATAGGAGCGCAAGGAACAAAAAAGGCATTTGCCTAAAATCCGGTCTCTAGATATAACTTAAATCTCTAAGGCTAACATGATTCCACTTGTAATACTTGCCATGCACTCTGATCTTGGGTATACGCTGCAAGAGTGTGGAGCCTTTCACTGTGGGCCACTTGGCTGGCAGTGTATTCTTGAGTATCGAGAGGCAGGTGTCCGTCGTGCATTGTCTCTGCCCTGGTTTGGTGGATCTGGCGTACCTTGAGGCAGTTCTCTTTATTGAACCTTGTGGGCTTCTGCAGAATTAATTTGCCATGATCACCATTCCTGTGCCTTTGAGTTGTCGGATCAATTCGAGCTCACGCTGCGGTCTGATAGCCTCCCGATTAGCTCAGATGGTAGAGTGATTGCCCCGAAGCGGTGATCTTGGGTGCAATACCTAGAGTAGGCGGAATTTTACTTGAAGTGCCAAGGTTCTTTTTAGAGAAACTTGTATAGGTTTCCCTTGTACCTTTGTGCTGCAGTTGCGCGAATGATAATTGTTACTGTTGTCTAAGCAGTTCTTTAGAAGCATGGTGTGCTAAACTTTGCTTTCCACTTTTCTTTCAGCGCGATGTTCAGCTGAAAGTAGTTACAGAAGAACTAGCTTTGAAACTGCTGAGACGACAAAGCTGATACTATCAGTGATGACAGTGGAGCCCCAGTGACAGCCGGATAATCTTCCGTGCAGAGAAGAAAGCTCTACGGGGTGAACTGTGGAATTCAGCAATCCATGTGCCTTGGCCTTTTCATATACCGACTTCCTTGCGGACAAAGCGACATTTGTGTCGTCTGTGGAGTGGAATGCGACGCAAGCCTTCACAACTGGTCACCAGCTGCGGGCAGCTGTTGGCCGATGCAACTTTATGCGGAAAAGGCTTTGCAGGGTGATCCGCGACACTTTCATGAACCACATGCCTTGGCCTCTCACATTCAGACATCCTCACGGATAAATCCACATTTGCATCGTCTGTACACGTGTGAACTGTAATGGAACAGACGCCTTTGCAAATGGCCGCCAATTGCAGGCACCTGGTGGCAGTGTTGTGGTGTGACGACAGTGGCCCAACAGATCCAACAAATGTCTTGCTGGTCAGTTAAGTGCCTTATGTATAAGCTTGCATTAAGCAGGAGAGAAAAGGACTTGCCAGGTTACTTGCAGCAACATCTGGTGGTAAAATTGCTGTAGACCAACACACGTGTATTTGTTTTGACTGGATATCCCAAAATGTTTGTTTGTGTGCACTATCACAGAGGGGAAGTGCTAAGCAGATGTTACTGCCATCCATGTTTGATGTACAGCCCTTGTCCCAGCTGTCTAAAGTGTGGGAATAGTATGCTTCCGAGACCCTCGGCTTACCACTGTCGTTGAAAAAAAAAAAAAGTGTACAATCATTGCATTCCACTGGTGCTAACACATGGGGCAGAAACTTCAAGGTTAACGACGAAGCTCGAGAACAAGTTAAGGACCGTGCAGAGAGCGATGGAATGGAAAATGTTAGGTGTAACATTGAGACTGGAAGGGAGCGGTATGGATGAGACTAAATGGGGATAGCCGATTTTCTAGTTGACATTAAGAGAAAAAAAAGCTTTAAGAGCTGGGCAGGCCATTTAATGTGCAGATCAGATTACTGGTGGACCATTAGAGCTACAGAATGGATGCCAAGGGAAGGCAAGCAAAGCACAGTCGAGCTCGGCAGCAAATTAGGTGGGGGCGATGAAATGAGGAAATTTGCTTGTGCACGTTGGATCGGCTAGCGCAATACAGGGGTATTTGGAGATCAATGGGAGGGGCCTTCGTCCTGCAGTGGACATAAAAGTGATGGTGAATGTGGCCCCGAATGTAAAGTGCACCCAATTTTCTTGAGCTTAAAGTGAGAAAATAAAAGCGCATCTAACTTTAATGTGTACCTGGATGTAATACGCGCCTGAAATGAGACGTGCAAAATTTACCTTTACAGAAGGCAAAAAATTTTTTATACATTAGCTTTCGGAAATAAAGCGGCAAGTTGTCGTCCCGATTTGCACTTCATTGGTCACAGATGCATGCAGATACTACCATCACTTTCACAAGACGTTATGCGAATTTGCATCGTACTTGTCGAAATATGCGGATAAAAGCGTTCCTGGCACTCTGCGCAGATAGCGAGCTTGGCACAGCGCTAGAAACGCTGATGGCGAAGGTGGTGCGAAATCTTGCGAAAGTGATAGTATCTCCAAAAGTGATTGTAGTCGAGCACAAAATGAACCCACAGCAATCTGCACAAATGGCATGGTTACAATGGCAAAGCTGGTGTCAAGGCAACGGCTCGGTTACCTCGTAGACCAGCCAAGGTGCTTTAAGTGGAGCCTGGTAGAAGGCTACTTTAGGCAAGCATCGCCACACTTGCATTCCACTGCAAATTCCGTTGACATCTGTGTGCTTTCTGAAATTGCATACTCTATGGCCATTTCACCAGCTGTTTCTTCAAGTGCTTGCAGCTTGGACACGGTGCAAGCTGCCATTGGCACAATGCAAAGTTGTCATGCTGACATTGGAAATGGTAAGGTAAAAACTGAGGTAACCAAGGGTATTATACTTTGCTGTTACTGTAAATTTTTGGCAGCAGCGTAATTAGGAACACACTGTCTTTTTAAATGTTTTTAACACTTGGTTACACGCCTACGCATGTACAAAGTTTGTCCAAACCATTTAGGGACCCTTTAACGAAGCGCCTTCGATTTCCGGACACACATTCATACAGTCTAATTATTGAAAGCCTTGAAGCAACTTTGTATACATGATCACATTCTTAGAGGCCACTTAGTGCGTAATGCAATAAGCACAGGTGGCAGATGGTTTGCATCCAGTGCGCTACCTTCCGACAGCACCCTGTAATCACACAAATACCCTGCAGGTCACATAAAAGAACAGTTTTTATATGTACATAAGTTTTCATGCATCATGACCGAGGCTATACAGAACCCCTCCCCAAGGAGAACCCCACAGCAAGCCCAACTTGCTCACTTCTAGATGAACGAAGAAAAAAAAAAAAGGATGACATCAAAACTGTAGCTGTTTGTATGCAAGCATAACAACAAAAAAGTAAACCATCACAGCTAGTAGTTTGCATGCTCCTCTAAGGCAGCTACGATTACAACAAGCATGGCATAACCATTCACAAAGCTCTGCAGACAACTTCGAAAATAGGGTTCCTCTTGGGCTCTTGGCTGTACACAGTGTGCTATGTCTTAAGAGCGCAGCTGTGAACGATACACTAACGAAAATAGTCTGAAGAAAATAGGGGCTGTTTCAGTGACATCCATTTGCAGTAGTTAGAAACAGAATTAGAAACCATAGATTCTGCCGGTCTGAGTTTCTCGCCAGTGGCAGACATCAGAAACTGTGCAATAACTGCCTTTTCAATCACAAAATTTCACTCAAGTTTTTAAAATTACTGCCTTAACCTTCTAATGTCCGAGGCATCATAAATGCTATGCAGAGTTTGATATCTCATGAATGGGATTTAAGCACAGGAAACTAATAAATTATAGTAGCGTTTTTGATACACTGGAGCAATTTTTGTTCAGTTCTGGATACTTCAGCAATCCAGCTACTATACTAATGAAGGTTTTACAGAAAAAAAAAAATATTTCGTTGTTTTTCTTGCACAAATACATTCTCAATGGCCAGAGATAAAGGTGAACAAGTTGTTCTAGTTTTCCTGCATGTGGAACTGCAGAAACGAAGCTAGTTGGTGTTTAATACATGGCCACTAAGTAGGAATCATTCCCGACACAGACGCCAGCTGTCATTGTGAATTGAATTGGCATTATTTTTCCATAAAGCCTTTCTTGAGCAATGCAGGCCGTAACTGAGTGGAGCGGCAATTTGTTTCATTGACTCGCTTCAACTCTGCAGTGGGGACACATGCGCTAAGTTTACCAATTCTTTTTTTTTTTTTAAGAAGTCTGTTAGGGAAGCTTTTAAGTAAAGTGCACATTGACAACTCTTGCACAATCATTCACTGCTGCTATAAATTCTCGCCAGCAAAAACAATTTTCTGCCCAGAGCCCCATTTTAGTAATTAAAGGCAGTTGTCACTGAAACACCCTATACAAAGAATGAACACGCACAGATGACTACACAAGAGTTTCCCAGGTCAGTCTCACGGCAGCGACATCACAGTTTTGCGGCAAGCATCCACACTTTCGTATTGGCATAGATCTAACACGTAGAAGTGACAATGTAAAGCAGGACTCGTGCTTTGGCCAGTATAATTCGGCATATGGAGGTACTACATTCATACAGCCGGGCTTTTTGTTCAAACACAGGCTGCCAGGCTTACCAAAAAGAAGCCCATTCCTTTCGAAACTGGGCTCCAGGTTCAGAGAACTTCCCTAAGGTTAGCGCAGTCCGCGATTGGCCATTGCCATGGAAACCGTCTCCTTATCGTGCCAATTACTGCCATAAGTGGGAGGTGCTTGAACACCACTTTTTTTTTCCAGGCAGCTTGCCCTACGACATAGACATGTGTTTAGATAAAAGCATGTAGGCACTCCTGAAACAGACATTGCTGTAGTGGATTTAGTGAACTTATCGTCCTGTATCTGTCTCTTACATGATACTGAAGCTGTCTGTTCAGTGGAACGCCAATTTATGCAGTGCTAGTTGTTACAGACATTTTTAGAGAGTTTTAGCATGCCACTAATGCTCTACTGCTACCGCCTCGGCCAGCTGCCAGGTCTGCATGTGCAAGCCACGTCGCATCATACATCCACCTAGCATGGATTAGGTAGCTTACTCAAAGCTGACAGGTGTGCCTTCAACAAAAGCGATATGCTAAAACTCCCTAATAAGTACACACTTCTAAGTACAAACTCGGAGATCCTCTAATGATTACATCTCAACCAGAGAAATGGATGGACATAGCAGGAAATGATTAGCTAGGTATGTTGCAGTCCATATTGAGCGGTGCTCCCTTCAAATAAAGTGTACAACCACACCAAGAAAGCAAAAAGTTCTTGATTCATGGAACTTGTCGGCAGTTCTAGATGCATTACTGCACACCTGTTGCGAGCTGCATAAGGGTTTGGACTTTCGGTAATGTTGCATTTCCCATCGAGCAAATAAGCACACGAATTCCAGTTTCTCATCAAAGCAAGCATCTCCCTGCTAATGTTTTCAACTGCCATTATAACAGCTGGATTCATTTCGATATATACAGCCACAAAGACCCAGCCACAGTCTTTATACAATGCAATCTGATCATAACAAATATCCAGGAAACCCGATCTAGGCCAGTGTTCACGAAGCTTCTCTCTTGTTAAGTGCTGTCTGCAAGTGGCAATCATTTTGTTATCACTTCAGTCACTTTTATCTGCATACCAGCCAGTGTGGAAATGCTTTTATGTAGTCTTGTGAGCACAATGCCTGGCCATTATCACAGGGTTGATGTTCGACCTTGAATATGCGATGAAGCAGAAAAACTGTCACTAAAACTTTATACAGTCAAACCTTGATTTAACAAAAGCCAATTATAAAAAATTTTTGATTTAGCAAAATGCTTTCAATTCCCAGACAGATATTCATAGAGCCTAATTACTGAAAGCAATAGAAGCAACGTAGTGAAGTCTGCATCTAGCCCGAAAGTTTCAGAGAAAGATCGGGTGATTCATTTGTTCAGGACGTTTGTTTCTCTCACAAAGAACAGAAGGCAAGCTCAACGATAAGTGCATATGCAGGCAAAAGTGACTTTTTTTTTTACTCAAAAAGAAATGTTGTTCTCACGAATGCTACAAGTTATTTAGATTTACCAAAGTTCTCAATTCAACAAAATATCTGGGTCCTTCGACTTCGTTTAATCAAGATTCAACTGTATTAAAATAACCAGACCACACTATACTAACACAATTCACCCCTGCTATGTGCAAGGCGGTGGGAAATTTAACACAGCCCTCAGTTCAACACATCAACAATTGGCTGCTATGGAACAGGTGGGGGGTACTTAACTCGGCAGCATTCTGCCAAGCTGCGCATCACACAAATGCATCAGAAAGTGTGGACAACGTCGTTCGTCGAATGCAACTTGCTGTCGAGTGCTGACCTGAACAAGCGGCAACCCTACCAACGATGGCTGGTGAATAACAATGACTGGACATTTTCGTTTTAAAACAACAATGAATTAAAAACAACAAGGGTGGGAAAACAAAGAGAAAAAATAAAACAGCTCGGTTCTTCGAAGTGTGCGAAGTACTTCATCGTCAACACGGGCACTGCGCAGTCTTCTCATTGTGCCACTCATCAAGGAATCGTGATGATGGCCTCACGAGACTTTCCAACGCCGATCCACTTGACTGAAATAAAGAAATAAGTGTGACTATCAATTTTCTGGTATTCCTGTCCATTTATTTTCTTCTTGCTTGAGCCAACACAATGAGCCGATACAGTGCTAGCTATGTACTGCCCAGTCACGCACACAACCGAGCACTTGTGCGGGCTAACTATATACCGGGTGTTTCAGCAAACACTTTCTTAACAAAATGTCATTTTATGCATTGAAGCAGAAAAGCAACTGGAATGCCAGTGCATTTCTCCGCAAAGTTCGGGAGGAATTATCCTGAAACTGGTGTCACCCCAAGAATTCTTCCAAGTGGATCCACCTTACGAACTCCACGGCTAGAATTTGTAAATTGCAACATGGGCCACTAAAGTAATTAATTAAAAACTCAATTAGTGAATTTTTGTTAATTAGTCAATAATGCATTTCAATTTTTTGTGCAAGTAATGTCTGCCTCTTCGAGTATGTAGACCAGCTCATGAACTAGAATTGTGCTACCTGCCACAGGAAACACTTAAATATTCCTGAAACTGTTCGCTGAAACACCCTGTATATTGTATTCATTGCTCGGTTATATGCAAGAAATACTGCCATAAACCAGGTAGCAAGACCAAGAAGCATTTCTTAAGGCACATTCACACACACAAAATCACTTGGAGTAAAGGCCGGGCTACATGGAGCGAAAGAAAGACCAGCATCGCGCAATGAACTTCGCTCGACCCCCGGCATCCAAAAATTTGATGCTCGCCAGGCGTCTCGACGAGTGATCTCCCTCAGACTTCCGGTGTCTGGTTATGAGCCACTGCAAGTCTTTATGTTCTTTTTCACCCGAGTACTGCCAGTGGAGCGTCCGCCAGAGTCAAAAAGGGGACGAGAGATTACCGTATTTATTCGAATCTAGGCCGATAGTTTTTTTCAAATAATCACATACGAAACTCTAGGGTCGGCTTAGATTCGAGGATTTTAAAAAACGCGCCAGTTTTTAACTGAAACTGATAAATATGGTGCATAGTTAGCGCCATCTAGAAAAGTCAGTATCGCAGCCGCTACTAGCCGCGCCAGTAGCCAGCTGAAGTACACGAGCGACGTCGCCATTTTGACCTGCGTCGTATCGGTTGTATCGGTATGGTGCAGCATCGGCACGCGGTGTGGCGTTATCGTAATGGCACCAAATGGGCGATGCCACTATAGTGCCGCTTTCTAAACGAATACTGTATTTACTCGAATCTAACGCGCACTTTCAACACGACCCTAAATCTGCATCGGCATTTCAAAATGGCCGCCTCGCACGCGCGTCGTGCCTAGCTACCGTAGCATGCGGAAGCTTCCTCCGTGTGCTGCAGTACACGTGCTTAGGCAATAGTCTACCGTCTGTCTTCACGTTCTCAGCGTCTGCTCTATCTATCAGCATGAAGTACCGAGTTCATCATGATGCCGCATTTAAAAGGAAAGTGATCATCTGTGCGGAGACGGAGGGAAATCGGGCCGCATCACGGGCGTTCGGAGAATCCGAAACTTGCGAGCGGGACTGGCGCAAACAGAAGGAGAGGATTTTCGCCAGCAAAGCAATGCGGAACGGTTTCAGTGGACCGAAGCAGGACGTAATCTGCAACGATCCACTCCGGCGATACGATCAGGCTTGGCCCTATCTTGAAAGCAATCTGCGACTGGTAAAGTCCGCCGCGCGCCGTGTTTTCGCCGCGTTGAAGCGAGAGGCATGCTAGCACGAAGGCGCGCTTCGTCTCCAGCGTTTTGACAGTTCGTTTCCGCGGTCAACGAGCGAGGTGTGTTCATGTTTGCTTGAGCGCGCGTGACACCGTGCTTGTTAATAGCGGTCTACTAATTTGCTACCGCATTCGATGCATCGCCTTTCGGGCGAAACTGCGACTTTTTTTATTCATCGCAACATCAGTGCATCGGGAGGAAATCTATTTTTCTTCACGGAAAACGGGTGCGCGTTACAATCGAGGAAGCGTGAGAATCGAGTAAATGCGGCAGTTGTGCTAGCCGCAGAGGCATCGTAAAACGTTCAAACCGGGCGTAACTTCGGCATCGGTCTGTCGTTGGAGGGGGCCACGGGAGATGGTTTTTGCGTGCGCCGCAACGTGCGCTCCTTCCAAAAATGCAGCATCTCTAATGCGCTGGGTGGTACTGAATATAGCGCACTGTTTGAAGATGTCAGCAGTAAGCAAGATAGCGACGAGAATGAGCTCGGCATGTTCAAATTTAATAAATGCTGTTTCATTTTGCGAATGCTGTCCTCGCTTTTTCGTTCGGCCTACATTCGAGGTAAGTTTTTTTTTTTTCTGACTTCGAACTTTTGGGGGGTCGGCTTAGAATCGGAGTCGGCCTAGATTCGAGTAAATAGGGTAGTCAGAAGCCGACTGCGCCTGGTCTGCCTGCCAGCATCTAGAACGCAAGCCACTGACAGGCCCTTTTCACACAAAATTTCGTTAATGCTATCCTCTCCGGCTGCAGTACAATCGACTTCCGTTAACTAGATCCTGACGGGATCAATGAAACTGGTCAAATTAAACAAAAGGCAGAAAAAATGCCGAGACATGTCGATTCACTTGGCAGTATTTGCCTTTAAAGTTAGCTTTAGCGCAGTACAGCCATGTTACGTGGTGAAGCATACCTAAGCAGGGAAAGGTGCCACTGTTAAGGGTACAGGACACAGCACGTGTTCCGCCGTCTCCGGTCACAATACAGTGGAATCTCGATGATACGAATCTCATAGCCGAAATTCGTATCATCGAAACGAAATTAAAGCTAGCCAAATTAAGGGGGGACGCGGGGATGAGATCGAGAAAATTCAATTTTGAAAACCACGTGTTTCGGTATTTGCAACGCGTAATCTATGCTGTATTAAAATGGTTTGGCTGAAAACGCACTAAGAGTGCTGGAAAAAGATTAATTCGTCAGTGTGCAGGGTGCGAAAACAGCTTTAAATAGCACAAAATCACCGGAGTTCACGGAGACATATCTCGTATTTCCCACCACCGAGCGCCGCCATCTTGGTATCGTTCGAAAACTGTTTCGCCGTTCCGCTTCTCAATCCATCCGTTGCTGCCATCTTGTAACAAACGCACAAACACAAAAGAAGCGCGCGTCTGCAATAGGTATTCACACAGGCCCTCCGATGAAAGCGGGCCTCCTATTGGCTGCCGTGCTGAAAGGAGTCTCTCCATTGGTTGCTGCTGTGACAGGGGCAAGATGGCAACCGCAGTTGTCTGCTTCGTAAACCACGCAGGCGTCTTCACTTGACACGCAGAATTCGGATAACTGAGAGCTCCCAGGTTAGTGATGGATCGTCGCTCGCTGGATCGAGAATAAATTTGGACGAAGCACGCCTTCGGAATACGGAAGCGCGAGCCTCCTACGGCTAGAAAAATATGGCGATTAGCGGGAGAAGTGGAGGAGCGCCCGACTGAACGTGCCGCGCTATCTTGCACCACGTGACTCCGGCAGCGAAACAGACAATTGCCCTGTGCCATCGGCACCGATAACGCAGTCGAGACGCGCCAACGGAGGCTCCCGCGCTTCAGCCTACGGCCGCGCAAATCAGTAGAGATCGTATCTCGGTAGACATAGCTCGCTGCGACTAGGCAAAATGGCGCAAACACTAAGAACGTGGCCCGAAGCACAGCAGCCACTCCGTCCGGCCGATGGCACGTAGAAAAGGAGGAAAAGCACAAAAGCAACAAAAGTTCTGCCGCTTCAAACTCTTAGCGCCCTAGTCGCGGCCTCAGCGCTGTCCGGCGCCGCGTCCGCGCCTCCGCACTAAAAGAAAAAGGGAGAAAGTGCGTGACTGCGTGCCGTTTTCTTTTGCGGCCGTCGGTGGGGCGGCGTTTATTCGTATCAACTGACGCGGGGTGAAAATCGATTCGTAACAACCGTTCTCTAGCATGTTGCAAAGTAATAAGGCTCGGCCGGGACGAGAGAAAAATTCGTATCATCCGGAAATTCGTATTAGCCGTGATCGTATTATCGACATTACACTGCATGAGCATCAAGACGCCTAATAAGTTTACTTAGTTTAATAGACAGTTTTAGCAGAGTGTTACTTACGCTCCACTCCGCTAACATTTAATGCACTCCACTGGCTGTATGAACTGCGTTGATTTCGCTTATTTGACACGTGCGTCTTCCAGAGACGCCGGCCACGCGCTCCCAGTGTGGCTGTAAAATGACAAAGCAAGCAGTAGACGTACCCTAACGCTCCGCTCAAACGGATTTTTAGCGGAGCGTGGGCAGCGTTCTTCGTTCCACTGCCGATGTGAGCGTTGTGCGCACGCGCATTAGCGTTCCCGCAAGCGTTCCTGCTGAGCAGCTGTGCGCAAATCGTTAGGACATGCCAGTCTGAGTGGAGTAGACTGTGAACGATCTGTTAAAACTGTCTAATAAGTTGACTAGAGCCCTGCTCTTTTGTTGGCTTTAAACATCCCCTCAACTTCCTCTTACCGCCTTCCTTTTCGCTAGCTTTCCCAAAACAAATATTTCTCCGCTTCATGGTGCATATGGCGTGTGCGCACGTGCATATTATGAAGGAATGCGCACTAGGCCCCGTTCACCGTCTCATATACAAGCAACGACCGATTTTTCAGACATGTCCCATAATTCAGACGTCTTCACGGCACTACTACGTACCCCACGGAGCCAATGCATAAGAACGAGTGGGATTTTGGACGCAAAAACTCTTCGCCGTCCAATTTACCGGACTTTTTACTGCGACCGCAGGCCCGAAACAGCAATAATCGAAGCCACCACCATCACCACTTTCATAAAGCCTCGAATGGGCGCTCTCGCACGTCTACTTCTGGCAGCCGTAGTCACAACCGCGGCAACGCTAGGCCTAGCTGTTTGGACGTTCGCTACCAAGCTTCCTGCTGTTCGGTGCCGTGTTTTTATTTGAAAGAATTCATTGCCGTTTCTGTAATCGTCGTCGATGGCTTCAAAGCGCGGGAAGCTCGACACGTTGCATAATGCCGGTCCCCAAAAGTTAGCTTCACTGCAGTACAGCAGTGTTACGTGGTGCAGCATACGCGATGTATTGCGGTGAAGCATACCAAGAGTTGAAAGGGGCAACTGTTACAGGACGCAATACGTATTCCTTAATTATACACGTGTACACCCGTCTTCTCCTGTCACAGTAAGACCACCGATAGACCTAACAAGTGTAATGGCAGGCCTTCAGAGCTATTTGCAACATGTCCGTGGTGATTTGAGCTCTTGGGGACAGGAAAAACATGCATGTTTCTGGACTGCCAGATTTTTCGGACGTTTTCGTGGCCCCTAGAGAGTCCGAAAAATTGGATGGCGACTGTACGAAACACTCATGGCGGGCGAAACGAGGGCTCAAATCACCACAGCAACGTCAGAAACAGCTCTGAATGGCTGCCAGTATGCTTATTAGGCGTCTAGTTCCTCAAACTGTACGTGGAGACTGTGTGTGTGTGCCTTTATAATTAAAAAAACGCGTACTATCTCCGGTGACAGTAGCCCCTTTCCATTCTTGGTATGCTTCATCACATAAAGACCAACCTACATGGAGCAAAAGAGCAACAAATTTTCATCCAAAGACTGGCTGTTCACCCCTGATCTACTCTCTCCAGATATTCACCGCCCAGCGAATGCCACCACCGGAAGTGGTTGAGCGCAGCGGAGAGCGTGGACCAATGAGATCATAGCAGAGCCGTTGGCTTCCGTCGGTCGCCCGAGACGGCTGGTCTGGCCACAATGACTCCTTGCGGGCTGCATCGTTGGCATGGTCGGTGGCCTTCGCCCGCTGTTGCTTGCATGGAGTGTGCAGTGAACAATACACGGTGGCGCACTTCACGCTCGATTTTCTGCCACGCAAAATTCATCGAGAGATTTCGCTCCATGTAAGTTGGCCATTGTGAGGTGAAACCGACCAGCTGCTGGCCAATTTTGAGATCGAAATAACGGAAGTCTACTGTACTAGATGCCTGTTGTTGGAGGACGCTTTCAGAACTAACACCAAAGTAAACTTGAACAATTACAATGTGTTTTTACACATGAAATCCAAGAACTAACGTTGCTATTGGAGAATAACCTTCTGCAACGTCTGCGTGCCGCTGTGCCACTCAATTGTCGCATCCGCTTGCAGGCTTGCGCATGAAACGGGAGGCACACACGCACTATACATGCAACAAGCTCTAAGCTCGTGCCACTGCACAATCTAGTTGAGTAGCGCAAATGCCAGCCCGCTAAAATGCTTACAGCTCAACAGAACGTAGAAATCGTTTGTAAACACATCTATGAAATTTTTTTTACAAGTTACTCAATAAAGACACTTATCATTTTGCTGTTTTAGAAAAACAAACTTATCGAGTCTGGCAACACCAACAGTGAGACGGTGAACACGTGCGGTGGTGTATGCCTCTTTTTCGCTCAACGTAGCCAAGCCAGCGAACGATGAAGATCATGCTGCTGCATCTATTTTTGCAGCGTAAAGTTCACCATGATAGGCGAACTCCATGGACTGTATTTTGAAACGATCCACTTCGGCGATAGTCTCATTCAGTAAATCAACCTACTGCTTACCCGTGACGTCAGCATGCACTATCAGCACGCGCTCTCGAACGCTTCACAACACACGAAAGAATGCACCAGGCGAGTGCAGGGTGGTTTGAGTGTGTTGTGTTCGAGTCTACCGGCCACAGTACGACGCGTTCGTTCATTCACGGGAGCACCCAACGACACCGTGACATCAAATTGACGTAGACCAGAGCTGATAGATGACGCTATTTATTTTTCGGTTTTGCTAAAACAGCCAATCAACGAGCGCCGTTGGCAGAGGTGCGGTCAAGGCGATAGTATCGCTGAAGTGGATCGTTTCAGAATACGGCCCCACGTGGAGTTCCTTAACTGGAGGAGCTGGGAGAAGCAATCATTCTGTGTTTGGCTTATCATGCTTACTTACAATGCTTGTTCAGTCACTGACGATGTAAAGCAATGTAATCTGACGATAACGCCTACAGGCGCTGAATAATATGACAAGTGCACATAACGAATAAACTCCACATGCCTACCGTCATTGCACCACGCTGCACCACTTAACCGATGCGTGTGGACAAGCCACCTTATAGAATGCACTGTAGACTGCTCATATACTTGTAGTGTAGTACCGAATATAATGTGTCCGCTTCAGACTCCAGCTTATCCTCTGATAGAAATCAATGTCCAAGGATACCCGCATCTACTTCCTAAATTACACCGCCTTCTCCCTGTATCTTGATTTTATGCTTACGATTTTTCCATTCAGTCACTGGCGGTGTGGTCCTTGGCTTCTCAAGCTTCATCTTTATCCTCGAAATTTACACCGCAAAGCTCAGCACTTGTACAGTGCAATGATGGTAGCCTTTGAAGGATAACAGCAAACTGCCATTCTCGACTTAGGCATCCCCTGCTGAATGTGCTCAAACCCATTTATATCAGTCCACAGACTTTGTTCTCACATCCCCAGATCACCTGTAACTAGTAACCAACTAATCTAGCAGGAGAACATGACGTGCTCAATATACTGGAACCAGACGATCCCTTTGCGGACACATGCAAGGTGCAGAGAGTGCCGAAAAGGCCAACTCACAGGGAACGCCGAGCAGTTCCTGGACGGTCTCAATGTAGAGGCGGGCATTGGCAGGCAGGTCAGAGTACTTCCGGCACTCAGACGTCGGTGTCCGCCACCCGGGCATGATCGTGTAGTCAACTTGCACCTTGGACATCTCGTCGGCACTCGCTGGAAGTAAACAGTCACAAAACCTGTTGCAGGGGCTCTTACAATTTACTAGACACACCGGCACTCAACCATTGATGTGTTGGGGAACTCTTGTGCACTAGTAAAAAAAAAAAAAGTATTGTCCAGCGACTTTCATTAACTCACTCTCAATACTCAACTCTCAATAAGTAAACAGAATACCTTATGCACTATAGTAAGAGCCACAGCGTAGACTTGACTACTTGAGTGAAGAGGCGATAGAGGCAACCTAATAACATAGCAAACTTAATACCACACTCAAACACCTTATCTTTGACTCACCACTCGGTGCTATCTGTTATGTACACAAGGCTTTGCAACCTCACCTGGTGGGTACTTGTACACCTTGCCATCTATCCGATAGGCGGTGCCAATCTTGATCTCCTCAAAAGTGTCCAGGATGTCGAGCTTGGTCAGCGCCAGCCTGCGGGTAGGGGAGGCAGTGAGTGATTTGACATACACAGTCATCTCTCGCACACTATGAAATAAGTCCATACCACCTGCACTTTCTGAACTAGTTCACCGGGTGCTGCACTTCATTATTCATTCACCAGTTCAACATGGTGGCGTCTGCACGTCACCATTCGTTTCACTCGGCGCAGGTTTCGGGCAAAACGAGTTCGCAGCATTCCCTGCACCTGTTAGGTAGTGCAGCGTTCATGCAGGACGTGCTGTGCCGGTTTCGCACAAGGAATAACTGGCACTGAACTGGCGGGAACTAGCTCACGAAATGCGGGGTGGACCTAATGGACCTAATGCTTCCAAATTTCAGTAAACTCGTACTAAACTCTTTTATGGCAAATTTTTAGACAAGCTGAGTGTAGGCTTACATTAAGATATGTTAATGATTAGTCAACAGGATTATTACATTAAGCCATAATAACTAAACAACTGTCTTACTCAACATTAAGACTGAAACAAAAGTTTAGGTGTGCCTAATGTTGGTATGCATAAAAATAAATTAATCCACAGGATTAATCAACATGGTCAACATCTTGTCGCCCCGTATTACCTTTGCCTTGCACACGGTAGTAAAATCACACAATTTCTCTGACCAACTTCCCTTTAACGTTCTGCTTTTCTCTCAAAACAAAAGAGATGGACAGACAAGTGAAAAGACAAGTGAAAAGACAAGTGAAAAGACAAGTGAAAAGACAAGTGAAAAGACAAGTGAAAAGACAAGTGAAAAGACAAGTGCACATACAGGTGAACATACAGGTGAACAGACAGACAGCGTGAAGGAGGCCTACGTACGCAGTGTATCCGTTGATCATACTGGAGTAACGAAGCAGTACCACGTCGAGCCAGCCGCACCGCCGTTTTCGTTTGGTCGTGACTCCAATTTCACCACCGATAGTTTGTAGTCGCTCACCGATTTCCTGCAGCATGCAAAGAGAAAAACTGTGTCACGCAGTTGCACTTACCATCAACCCAGTTTCACTGCTCTGGTTTAGGCTTGTGTGATTATAAATTTTTTGGTTCAAAGCAATGTCAAAGAGAACAGTAATATGGTTGAATCATTCCAAAGGAAACAGTTCGAATGGCTGTGGGATTTGCATTAAACCTTTTATACAACAGCCAGAAATTGACTCGTCTAAAAAAGAAAAAAAAAAAGTTCTTTGCAATGCAAAGGAGGAAAGAGTCATCTCCGAAATCAGTTTTTTTTTTACTTAGTGTTATGCAGATAATTTTACACGAACACCCAAGTTCTACATTTTATACAATGCCAGCAGTACAGTGAATTCATTTACGGACTTTTGCTCGGTATTGCGGTTTAACCTACTTGAAATTTCACGATTTTCAAGGCCGCGGGAATTTTTCATGTTGGCTCGTGCGCCCAATGTGCTTTGCACGTCATTGTGTTGCTGCGAAGTATAACCTTGGCAGCGCAACGCTGGAAGTTAAGGCTTTATTGCGCAAATTCAGCTCTGTGCTATTTGCCTACACGTGAACTTTACCCATTCTGGAATGTTCACCGAGTGAGCAGACGAACTTATTAGGGGCCCTCGCTGTTATTGTCGGCTCATCGCCTGCGGACCCGAACGCAGCTTCTATGCCCTTCAGTCATGCGCATGATCTCGGGCCCAATAACCGATGAGCCACTCAATAAGCAGCAAACATCTCGCAATGGTTTTCGCCTGATATCACGAAAGTCGGGAGCGCTGCTTTCCCAGGTGTCAGTAACCAAAGCTGCTGCTGAGTTGACACACATCTATTCCCAATGGGCTTCACAGCTCTTGAAAAGCCAGGAAATCACCTTGTCGACAAAAGCGAGTACGGGGCTCAACCTGAATGGCGCAAGTCTCTCTTCATGGCTGCCATTTTTTCGACACCGTTTGCATGGATCCCGTCTGAAAAATTGAGCGAGACGCCATGCGGGCATTCGATAGTTTGGTCGCCGTTATCCATTAGAGCAATCAAGAATGTGACGGTGCCCCAGGAATCTTTGAATAATTACAACAGGTCAATTGACTATAAACAAATGCTTCTTCTTTGGCAATGGGACTTGCTTGCCAGAACCGATGGTTATACACATTTTCAAATTGATATTAGTTCGTTTGAATACAATGAAAATTCCACATACTGAAATTCGAACTGAAGAGAATGTCAAACTGCATAATATTTGATCAAATGTTCGAAAATATGAATAATCACACCTCGATATAACAAACGTCGCTTTATCGAAACCCACGATGTAACGAACTGCTTTCATTTCCCTATCTTAGTTACATTGAAAACCATGCGCATAAGCTCTCGTTAGAGATTTCATCAGTTTTCGTGTTGCAAGTTGCTTGATACATACCGTGCAGGCACGATTGTCACTGCGTGACCTATACATTTACGCTTGTCTGCTTGAAATGCCCAAGCCTGGTGAGGGGCCTTTAATGCTTGGTTCGAGTTTCACGTAGAACTGGTTGTACAGCATTCAAGTTTGTCAATGCACGGACTCTCGACCATCTTCATGTGAATTTCTGAAATTTCTGTTCCAGCAGACTGGAGGCTACTTTTTCTATGCTCACCAACAGCCGATTGAAAAGGCTCTTGTTAAAGGGGCCTTGAAACACCTCTCTGACTAATCAATGAATGACATCGCTATTAAACGACTTCACCTCGTGAATCTCCTGCTGCAAAATTATTTCAAATCCTTCAAACACAAGCGAATTTATTGGACCTGGCTTCTCTTTCATTTACACTAGCATGCTCGAAGGTACAAAGGAGAGACGGCAAGGGGGTGCAAGGGGAAAATTACCTGCCAGCCCCACCCAATGGCGGCCACCCTATTGATGCTACGCTTTTCACCTCGGAGGCCACATGCAGCAGACGCAAAAACTCAAGTTTAGACTGGCAGTGCAAAGACTTTTTTTTTCTGTCCTTTTAAAATTGCAGACATACATACTTTTCATTTATTTAACTCAAACAAGCAACAATTGTATCACTAAGAATGTTCGCACGACCACAAAATCAGCCTATAGCTG
This sequence comes from Dermacentor silvarum, assembly GCF_013339745.2. Taxonomy (NCBI): domain Eukaryota; kingdom Metazoa; phylum Arthropoda; class Arachnida; order Ixodida; family Ixodidae; genus Dermacentor; species Dermacentor silvarum. Next base: position 66,494,246 of record NC_051162.1, read on the forward strand.
TTGTGGATCCAGCTGCTCGCGACGCTGCCGCATGACGACATTGCGTAAGCAAGAGCAAGCGACATTTCACTGCTTGCGACACGAAATTGTAAATTCCCTGCTTGCATGCAGTGCAATAATATTTGGATCACATATTTACGGGAGCCTCATTAACAGATAGGCAACGGTTTCTTACTATGTTCAAAAAGTGTTTCGGGACCCCTTTAATTACTCGGAAGCAAATATGCTAGCGACTCACATTCTTCTGTTCGGTGGGGAAAGGGCCATCGCCCACCCGTGTCGTGTAGGCCTTGACCACCCCGTACACGTGGCCAATGGCACGTGGTGGAATGCCGAGTCCCGTGCAGACGCCGCCCGCGGTGCAGTTTGAAGACGTCACAAATGGGTACGTCCCTGTTAACGAGGCAATAAAAGAGCAGCCACACATAAGAAGACAATGCGAGGGGCTGCCAGCAGAAGACAAGCAGAATGGGGCAGAAGCGAACCACTATTAATGAAGTGCGGACATGGCAGAAATTGAGCGGAAGGAGATGGAGACTAAGGGAGAGAGGCGCGCCAGGCTGGCGATGCAGCGGCTCGAATTTCTTTTTCTTTTCAAGGATTTCGCATTTCATTACCTTTCGGCACGGACACCCAGTAGAGACACTTCATTGTTATAGCCGATAATGCGGCATGGGGGCATGGTAGTAAGTGGGCTATTTCACCATAGAAAACATACAAAAGTTGAAGGTGTAGCAGCCTCTCATTATTATAACCGATATATTGTTAAAACCGGTAAAATGGGTTCGACTGTACCGTAATAAGACACCGAGTGCACGCTGCCGTTTTCACGTGAGACGGGCGGGTGGGTATTGTGGTTAAGCGGCCGTGGCAGATGGCTATACAGTCGACGTCCGATTTCCCGGACCCTCAAGGGACCGCGAAAACGTCCGGAAAATCGGGCAGTCCGGAAAAACGAATGCACGTGAAAACGCACCTTTTTGGTAGGTATTTTTCGCTGACGGAGAGGGTCACGGCCGGAGTACAAGATTCTCATTGCTATTCAGCCAATGCATCGTTTAGGTGGCTCTAAAAAGAGCCGTTTATATATAAAAAAAAAAATACGACGTGGCCGGCGCTACCTCATAGGTCAGCACTTGGGCGCAAAGAAGTCGCTTATTTTCTTTTGCACGGTCCGCTTGCCCGCGATCATGTCTGCCTCAATTGCAGTCAACGTCATGTTGCCGCTGTACACCGATGACAGTGTCATCAGTGCTCGCGTCAACTCCGAGCTCGTTGGCTGTGTAGGAGCTGGCTCTTCGTTCTCGGTGTCGGTGTCTCCGTAACTTGACGAATGATTTCGTCATCGGTCAACTCCTCACATAGCTCGAGGTCTTTGTCAGCGTCGGCGAAGCCCTCAAAGGTTATCCCGGCTGGAATCGACACGCCGGCAGCGCGCAGATCGTCGAAGGCAACGTCCGCGGATGGCAGTTCGTCACTTCGTCAGTTCGTCCACGGAGGGCAGTTCGCGGATGGCAGTTCGTTCAAAGGCGCGGACGAAGACGAAGGAGCAGTCAGTGCCATCGCTGTAAACGGCGAATCCGCTCGACGAAAAGCGCAGCACGAAACAGCTAGGAACTCGGTGGATGCTGAAGGTCGGGAAACATGATCACTGAAGATAGCGCGCAGCAGCAAACGATCAACCGCAGACACGACCGCAGAGCTGACAAAACAACACGTGAACGAACACAGTGAGGTTTGGCTTGGCTAAGCTACGGCTGGCAACGGAACGGATTGACACGTGCGGTTTCGAGGTTACGGCAGCCGCGGCGCGGTGCGGCGGTGCTGCTGGCCACACCTGCGATGCGAGTATGGTGGGTTCGAGGATATGAAAACAACCAAAATGGCGGCGTCGGTGGTGACTTTGGGTCGGCGGTTAACAGTAAAAAGTCCGGGAAATCGGATGGCGAAGGCTATAAGCGTCCGGAATTTCGGACTTTTTAATACATTGACTCTATGGGGAACTTGACGGTGCCACAGATGAGTCCGGGAAATCAGGCATGTCCGGAATTTCGGGCGTCCGGGAAATCGGACGTCGACTGTATAGTGTTATCGATCACGCACGCCTCGAGCACTCTCTTGTTTGCATGGTATCTAGCGGCCAGAAAACATATACGATCGCAGGTTAGCAATTTAATGAACGTGAATGCCAAAAAATCCCGTTTACCGGGAATGTATGAACCGGTACAAAATAAGCGTGACTCTAATGGGTCATTTTTTGGGTCTTCGATCGCGAACGTTGGCACTGGGAAATCGAACGTAACGGCATTGTATCAACTAGGTTCTACGGTATTCGAATAAATACGGTAAGCCCTCTTTTTCCGAAACATACAACACACATCTATATTTAACCTAGTTCGAAATGAGAAAATATTCTGTATTCAATTTAATATTTGTATATTTTAAATATTTCAAATATACAGAAAATTTTGCTATTCAAACACTCCTAGTTAGATTAAAGGTGCTTGTACATTTTCATGAGCACGCCCACGGCAAAGAGTCACGCTGATGCCACCTGTTAATCTAACTGGCCTCTCTCTTAAAGCAATAAAACAGCGTGTTGACAGGTACAAAGATCTCGCTTATAAAAGTTTTGGTCTGCTGCTGCTCACCAAAGTCAATGTCTAGAAGGCAGGCGTTGGCGCCTTCGACGAGGATGTTCTTGCCTTGAGCCAAGGCCTCGTGCAGGTATGACACGGTGTCGATGACAAACGGCCGCAGTTTCATCGCCAGATCCTGGGTTAAAAGATGACATCTAAGCACGCAGCACGTGTGATGTAAGAGTGGCGCCAGAGTTGAGCACAGCGATGAGAAGGAACAAAGAACACATGGCAAGCAAATGGCGCAGAATATAAACAGACAGCATAAGCGCTGTTTTGCAGCTAATCTTTCATTCACAACAAGGGCAGATATATCACATTGTTTCTCAATGACCGTCTCGTCAAAAGTAAGAATAAAACACCTTTGCAGATATACGAGAATCCCAGCAACTCGCACATCTAAGACAGCCAAGCTCTGTGAGAGAGTCCAACACACCTTTCAGGAGTATTAGGGGTCTGTTTTGCCACTACCCGAACATCTACCCAAGACTTTGCAGATACTTTATTATATCTGGTGCAATTCTTTCATCACACCCGAGCCTTTTCATATGCTTCACTATATAATTTTTCCTTATAAAAAAAGGAAGGAAGAATAACATTATGGCACAAGCATACTCTTATGAAAACGTACTGAAGTTGATTTAGCCAAAAAGCCCAGACTTGATACCCACAAAACCTTTGTTGACTTTGGCCCGTCCTAGCTGGCCTCCAACGTGGAGCCGGTAAAATGCGACTCAACAAGCAAAAAATTAGATTACCAACTAAGATGAACTGTGCAAAGAAGCTGTCTGTTTGAGTGAGGTATATGCAAGATAACTTTTTATTTTGCAAGTCTTGATAATGATGTTTAAACGCGAATTTGGGGCTCCACTGCAGGCTGCGTTGCTGGCTGTTCTTTCGTTTGACATCCGATACCAAATGCGCCGCGCTGCTGCACAAAAACCATCGCAGAACTCCCCTTCATTTTTTATTAAATTCTGGGGTTTCATGCGCCAAAACCATGATTATGACATATACGACATGATTATGAGGCACACCGTAGCGGGGGACAATTGTACATTCAAATTTTGACCACCCGGGGTTCTTTAACTTGCATCAATGCATGGCACAGTTGCATTTTTGCACTTTGCACCAATCAAAATGTGGCTGCTGCGACTAGGATTTAATCCCACACCCTTGGCCTGAGCAGTGCAATACTAGAGCCCATACGGTAGGTGGAACTCCCCTTATCAGTTTCGCTGTAGGAATAGGGGTTTGAGCTAAAGTGACTATTTGTGCCGAAAGAGCTTCATAGTTGAGGTCTACATAAAAAGGCTTGCGACAATTTACAAAATTTCACTAATTAACATGTCAAATGATGACTGCGGAGAACAAATTGTATAGACCCTTCCAACGAAAGCTCCCTGGATGTTGTCATAATTCCCTCTGAATTGCTGCAATTATTATGCGCGAGCCATAACATAAAACATAAAAGTCATCAAAGTTAAAATTATGCTTTTCAGTTCTTGTCATACTTTTTTTTTTTGCTACTGGAGCTTTCATATGTTAAACGATGCCAGAGATGGCACAAGAACTGTTTGGAGCAGCACGAAATTCACAAAAAATGGCACTCGGCACACGTGCACGCACCTTGTATTTGACGAGCTCCACGTCGAGATCAACCTTGAGGGCAGGAAATAGCCGCTGGTACGTGGCCACCAGACTCCGAAACCTAGGAGAGGTGACAACCAGAAGACAGACACTGTTATCATAGCAATTAAGAGCCACAAAAAACTGTGGCAAACAATCCACAAGACAATCGAAATTGGGAATTAGTCAGTGTAGAGAAGTTTTCTCCAAACAGGGGTCTTAAAATTTCAGATCCCAGCACTGCACAATTCCTTGTTATGGGGAAGAACTTCAAGGACGCTACACGCTGTGTTAAAAGAGGTTTAAAGTGTCTGTATAATATAGTTTAGGAAACAGCAGAGTCTACAATAGCAACAGCAGCGCTCCTAATGTCACTTTGTGGTGGTTCGTTCCACTACAATATGAAAAAAAGTTGTATTGCATGACTGCTTTTGTGAAAGGAAAAGCACTGTTATGTACATAACAATGTTGCAGCCAATGATTTCACACCTTGTAGGTGCAAAAATAGTTCTTTGCACACCGTTTGAACCCTATGCAACAAGATGAAACACTAGCATTGCTGCTTACAGCGTGTCTCCATTATTCAGGGATTCAAGTCATTCTGCAAATGGTCATACATTTATAAATAGGCTGAAATTGTTAAATTATTCTGAATGGTGCCAACTTCCAAGATAGTTCTGCTTTAGGTTTATTGCCTTATAATGACAATAATGACAAACATATAAAGCAATAACCTTCTCTGCTCACTAACCCTTGTTTTAATGGTTGGATGATTTATCTGACTCAAAGTCGCAGCATATTTATAAGCTGGAACACACAACTGGCATTCCGCATACACAGCACTGAACACAACATGTTATGCTGGAGAAATTGCAAGTGACTGCAGAACACATGCATATACGTATCTACGTGTACACACTTATAAGGAATATCGGATTAAATATCCTAGTTTTGTGTTTAATGAGACTTTATTGTAAGAAGGTTCTACCGTTTATATAAGAACACATAAAGAAAGCATGTGAAAGATAAAGAGCACTACCCATAATGAAGTGCACAAAAGACGCAAGGCAAAGCTATTGTAAAGTAACTGCCTCGTGACGCAACTGCAGCAGAATGGCCAAGATTCATTGCTGCCAACATGCACTGTCATTAACTGCTCTTTAACACTTATCACTATAGTGCAATTGCATGACGCAGACTTGGACGTCTCCCTTTGCAATGAAATGAAGCGAGCCAACAGCCCCCAGGTTTGCAATGCAGCTGTAATCGTAATCTACTCGCATGCGTCTCGCATGCTTGTGCCGCAGTAATTGCCAGCAAGTACGGGTTCAAGCAACGATTAACAAGCTAATTTGCCACCAGGCTCCATTAATGTGGTGACACTGTGCTCCAAGATTGCACAATTCCCCATCATGCACATAAAAACAAACAGCGGCATATCCGGTATATCAACACAAAATGAGGTCTGCAGCAACGTCTCGCCATGCTTGCGGTGACGCGTGCTAGATAACAAGTGTACACTCCGTAACGACCGAAGGTAAGATAAAGAGTGCGGTCTTGTTGCACAATGCTTGTAACGCTCCCGGCTTGTGCCTGCAGATGTACACACACACCAGTCTTATCTGGTGTGCACATCTACGCAGAGGAGACGATAACACTGAAGGTGTGTGTGTGCGCGTGCCCTCGACGCAACCTCGTTAGAGGAATGCACCTGTGTGCGTGTCGGCGCGGGCAAGCATAACTTTTTTGTCCGGCTGCAATTGTAGGGGTCTGAAAGGTAGATAACAATGAGCTATTGTACTAACAAACGGATAAAACTTTATATCCGAGTATTGCCAATACTTTGGCAGGTTGCGCTGTAATTATTTGGAGCCAGCATAACAGCGGAGCAAACGGAACACATAACATAGCATGACATGGTTGGCAACTTCTGTTGCCAACAGCTTGGTTACTAGCATTAAAGTTAGGGTTAGTGAAGTATTGGACACAAACCACTAATCTAAGAATGAAACGAGGAAAAGCAGTCAATGGCAGTTCTTTCTTGGCTTCTTCGTCCACTTCAAGTTTTTCGCACTGTAACTGAAGTGCAATGGCACACTAACTATCCAAATCTGTTAATGCTACTGAATGGATTTGGAACCACACCTAAACACTAGCACTTCAACAAAATTGCCTTTAACAAACTATTAATTTCTTATGGACTACTTTCTTCTAAAAAACCATCATAACAGCTCATTCTTTTGACCTGATATACCGTACTTTCAGGTGTATAAGACGCGCTGTTCTTTGAATTTTTCGTCGGTGCGTCTTATAGAACGCACTGACTTATGTAGACAAGTTTATAGTGCAGATAATGCAGACAAGTTGATAGCCCTGGGCAACGTGTCGCATGAGGCTAGATAATGTGGACTATGCCGAACCGGTTCGCGAACCATTATGTATTTTTGTAGAAAATGAACTCTACCAGAAAGGAATAGGAGCACGTTGAACTCAAATTATATTACACCTGGAGTGGAAATATTCACGGAGTTAAACGTCACTGTAATTATTTTTAAATCGCTTACCAAACGAACAGGTGTGTCTTATACACAGGTGCGACTTATATACGTTTTTTTTCCGTAACAACTGCCGTTTTGAGGGGGGTGCGTCTTATACAAAGTTGCGAGCTATAGACCGGAAAATACGGTACCTTAATAACATGCTTAGAACAGAGAAATACGTCGGCAAATATTGTGGGAAATTTAACTCAATAAAACCAATGATGATAGAAGGTCAACTGCCGTGCACAATGTGAGGAGGGCTCGTCATCAGCCAAACTGCGGCAATCACATGCGATGAGTTGAGATTTTCAAGATCTCTTCATGTGAGATGAACACGAAGGGACTGTGTAACTTCGCCCAATATGAAGTGTGGCTTAACGAAGCTCACTGAGCTAACGGAAACTAAGCACATGAGTTTGAACAGTACAGCTTATCAGAGAAGTCAGTTTGACTGAGTGCTTATAAAAGGAATCCCGATTTAAGTAGTGAGAGAACATAAGAACGTCATAAAGTTCTGGTCATGCCAAGCACATCGCCCACAGAGAGAATGCAGAAATAAAAAGTCAAATTCAGCTTGCAGCGCTGGGAACCAGCGCCGGACTCACCTCTGTTCGAATACAGCAAAGTCGCCAACCAGATCTGCCATCCTCAGCCCTGTCCTCGAAGCCTGAAAATTCACAACATGCATCAGGTAAGCAGCTTCAGAAGACCAAATGGCTTTGGATATCACTGCAAGTTGTCGTTCATTCCAGTGTAATTTTCATTTCTTAAAGAATAGGAAGGTTTCTAATTGAACCTTATACTGCAATTCATTTCACTGCTCTCCCCACAGCGCGTGCGTGCACGCACACACGCACACACAGGGATGTTTATTTAACTTATGCTGTCCTTGGCCTCAATGTGTGTTGGCTTTGAATGGTGTTGTGTAGTAATAATGCTTGCTACCAACGAACACAACCATACATTTGATCACCAGTGCTGGCTTCATCACAACTAAAGAAAAGAAATAGGACCCTTTTTCTTGAGTGATGCAACGGCAAATTCTTAACATGACAGTTGCTTTCACTTACCTTGCATGCATAAGTAGGACCGATGCCCTTTTTTGTGGTACCAAGGCTGGAATGGAGATGAAAATTACAAATACAGTGTCACAAACACAAACAACCCAGCGTGCAACAGATTGCAAAAGTTGATGGAACACTGGAGCTATGAAGATAGAATTACAAAAAAAAAAAAACTTTACTGCTAATGCATCTATCATAACACTAAAAGATGCACAGCACATGTTGGCAAGCAACTAAGCTGTGAGCCAATTAATTTTATTTTTTGGTCCTTTCATACTTTGTAACTAGAGAAGAAGAAGAAAAAAAAAAGAAGCACCAATTATCACAGAAACAAACAAACAAAAATCAAAGAAGGCAGCTGTCGATAAGGGAGAGATGGCTGCTTTCAATCACTGAGCAACAAGTCATTGCAGCGGTCTTTATATGGGTTATTTTTGCACTGCTGGCACTTAAGGACACTTGTAATATTTCTTAGTATTTTTTTTTATAAAAAAAAAACTGGCTTTTTCACCTCGCAAAGCAAACTGAATACAGACGAAAAGCTGTGCGAAAGTAGCTTGAGAATTGTCTGTGGCCCAGCAGCTAAAGAAACTTTTTTTAAATTCCTGCGTATTTCAGGTACCATTTCAAAGCTGCCACTAATGTAACTGTGTAAAGCTTTGTGGGATTCAATGAAAAGACAAAGAAAGCAAGTTAGGTGAGAAAATCCTTTAGGAAATAGCAGCCATTTTTCCAGCCAATCATGATGATAATAAGTGCCTTCTTTTCAAAGTATTTTCAAAGTAAAACTGTGACTCGTTGAGTCATAAGGGAACTCAGACTCTGTATCCTGAACATGATACAAGCAGCAAATTGGATGCGCAGATATGAACAACAGATATTGTGCAAGACATTCTGTGGTACTTGCACTATCCTGATGCACTACTACCAATATTTAAAAATATACAGTAAGATTCTGGGGTTTCTCGTGCCAAAACTCCACTACGATTATGAGGCACACCATAGTGGGGGGGGGGGGACTCGATAAATTTTGACCACCTGGGGTTCGTTAACGTGCACCTAAATCTAAGTACACGAGATCTTTTATATTTCGGCCCCGGCGAAATGCAGCCGTCGAGGCCAAGATTGAACCCACGAACTCGAGCTTAGCAGCGCAACGCCATGGCAACTGGGCTACTGGCGACCAATGTTCGAGACCGGTTACAATATTAAAAGTGGTCTGAACTGTCATGTTTTGTGCTTCCTACAATATTAACTGCAAATATGTGCTTTGCACAAAAAACCCGAATGCCATAGGCAACAGCCCTAACTTTTTCCCACGTTGCATAAATAGTGAGCCTCACATTCAAACCCCACAATGTCTCAAGGCTATTGAAATTGATCTCATGATCAAGTTTTCGTGTTAACGAGTGCATATATTTCACTCAGTAGTAAAGAGGCACAAGAACGCTAAATCAGTTTAGATTGATGTCGTATTCTATCAGAAGAACAATAGCCAAAATTCCATTTCTTAAATTTCGCGCCAAAACACTAGAGCCAGTCCATCACCGTACCATTATAGATTTCAAAGAGTGTGTTCGTATTTTTCACCTGTTGTGGCACAGTGAATGTTCTAAAAATTTGCTGCCTTCGGTCTCTGACTCCGTTGGAATGCAATGTAGACCATCTTTACCGATAACAAATTACCAGGCCCAAATGGATATTGTCAAAACTTGTTTGTCATAGCTAACTATGTCATATGGCATAACTAACTATGCCATTGTCATAGCAAACAATACAGCTAAACTTAATTTTCTATTTAGCATCTCTAATAGCAGCAACCCATCAAGACTATCTCGCAAAGCAATTCACATCTGCGAACAGCTTACCTTTTGGCCCCCTTTTCAATTTCCTGGAGCCCATCGACGGCCTGGTGGAAATCAAAAACTGCAAAGAAGCAAAAATGGAGTGACCTATTTCTGAATGCAATGTACAGCATACAAAAAACAAAAGCTATCAAGGCTGCAGTTGATAGTTTGAACTTCTGACTGTTACAAACACTTAAAATTTTTTTTTCAGGTTGCATCCAAAAATACTGTGGTTAAAGCATGCGACTCTTGTTATTGAAGCCATCGACTACTATCATTTGCCTTCTGGTACTGAAAAAGCTATGTTCGAAAGCTTGATATTGGATCCACAGCCTGCACCTGCCTGAAAAAACCACTTAATAACCACTTGAAGAAAATTATGACAAACCTATATGACATCGGTCTGAAATTAGTAGCCGAGACGAGATCTGGAGTCCCTTCTCCTCGTTAGTCTTGATCTCATCGAAAAGTTGTGGAACGTTGATGACCACGCCGTTGCCTGCAATCCCAAGCACAACAGTGTTTAAGTACACGGACCGGCTACAGTGTTTAAGTACACGGCCCTTTCAGACGCCAATGAATTCTATTGATTGTAAACTTACTTTCACCGCATTTCTTGCATATTCAGAATCGTAAAAAGCAAACAGCTGCAGAACAGATTAATAATGTTCAATTCTTTAGTGAGTTTTGTCAAGTTCACAGAACATGGACTCCATGAGAAAACTCACTACAGGAGTATTAAATATGAGAACATCAACTATTTCATGTCTAGCAGGCTTGAAAAGCACCCATCTAGGCACTTGAAAATTACGTCTGATGCAACATCTCGTGAAAAGCAATGAAAGGAGTACACCAACTACATACATCGCACCAAGCAAGTACACAGAACCATCTACCGTCCCACTCGTTTCACTAAAACATCTTGAACCCGTTATTCCAACTTGAAACACAATTCCAATCAGAACAGTTTCAAGATGTATGCGACACATTTTAAGTACCATTGCTTTCATCAATACTATTACTGTTGACGCACTTTGCTGGCGTACACAATTGTGTAGACAGCGTCTTAAAGGGTTGAAGAACCCCAGGTGGAAAAAATAATGCCGAGTCCCCCACTACGGTGTATCTCAAAGCAAAACCCCAGAATTTAAATTTTTTGCAATATTCAGTGCCTAACACACAGAGTGGTGCATACACTTCAAAGGCAACAGCAGGCAATACGTACTGTAGCAAATAAATACAATGTTGCCCACATGGAAAGCTTATAGAAAAGTCTTAGCTCATCGATACAGATTTAACTTCTATGCACATCAGCCATAACATTCTCCTGATGTTCCCTACAATTGATCTTAGTGGGGGGTTACAGTTCTCCCAGGAAAGTTGCCGAAATTCTGAGCACGTACGTCATTTACTGGAAAAGGTGTAATTAAACCACACAGTTTAAACTTTGCTTACACATCACTCATACTGCCTACAAACGACACGGAGAAGAGAAGGTGCTTGGCAATGACAAGTTCTTCAGAGCATGGTGCTTTCCAGCCCTAGGAGCAGACTGCTGTTGCTGTAAGCAAGTTCAGTGCAAGAGGTAACGCTGTAGTCTGCTGATTCTTTCTTTTAATGTGAACAGCCTTCTTGGGCTCTTTTGTCCGTTTTCGTGGCTGGTCGTGTTGTCCAAACCTTTGTCTGTAGTCTGTTCTGCGCCGTTCGTTTTCGAAGACGGTCGTTGGGACTTTCACCGTCGATACAAAGGCGCTGATGCAGCACAGGGCATGTGCTCTTACGTGACATAGTTGCGGGGCGCAGTTGTTGCCGAATGCCAATTACCATACATCTTTCAGACGCACATGCGGTCGTGCAATAGCTTTGGTGTGCCCGAAGGTTTAGATGGGTGGTGATGTGCTTGTGGCGAAGTGCTGCGTGCTTACTGTCCACTTCTACTTCGGTTGTCCGTGCGTTTTTAGCGCAGTATCCCCTTTTTTACAAGGTGAACATCCACCAACTAGCCCAACTTGCCACTCTACTGCTTGGGAAGCATACCCCCGCTCTTCTCCTGCCTGCCCTCTCCCCCTGTGCAAGCTGTGGGAGAGGGTGGCAGTCGCTTTCAACGCTGGTGCTCATGCTGCTGGAGATACACATATGACCAATTGTCTTGCATGTAGAACCACCTATTATACTACTGATTAACAGCTCTGTACTCTATGAAATTGTGAAATGAAACAACAAACGCTATCGAAATATCCTCACTATAACAAATGTATGCCTTTCAAGCGCATCATTGCTATAATAAAGCGAATACAATGGAATCTTGTTGATACAATTCTGCATAATACGTTTTTTCCTGATAATATGATTTGGTTAGCTAATACATTGGATAATATGATTTTCGGATGATACGCATCATTTTCGGATCCTGTGAAGTTTGTATAAACGAAATTCCACTGTAGTTTTTTAGAAGCGTTCTGCTATTCATTTACATTAACATTCATGATCAATGGTTTCTACACAATCTGTTGTTGTAAACTCAGTTCTGCAAAGACAAACCAGTGCGCTTTACGTGAGCAACTCACCGACGATGCCTGTGCATTTTGTGTTGGTCAGCCCGCTGGGAAGGAGGTGGAAGTCGTAGCAGACGTTCTCCACAACAACTGTGTGCCCCGCATTGTTGCCACCCTGCAGACAAATGAAGGTACTGTTCAAATAAGACTGCACGACTTTGTATGACAATGTACGAAGTGACTGCTCACGTTCCGGACTGTCAACGGAGCCAAGTATGTACCCGTGGATGAAGGAACAGCACGAAGATGGCACAACAGCTTAAGGAAATGAGGTGCAGCACCGACTACCAGCTGACCAATTTAGTGAGGCAACTGTAATATATATGTGCCTGTCAACATGTGCTTTCTTTATTTTTTAGCAGGAGGAAAAAATCCAGAAAATGCGCACACATGCATGAAACCTTAAGAACATGTACCAATATTCAATGAGAGCCTAATGTAACCTTAATGTAATAAGAGAGCCAGGCAACGCATCAGAAAAAAAAAATAATAATTTGCCAGCAGGTATACTCATGCGTGTATAAACAAAAATATACCAGAAACTGAAGGGAAATAAGGTGACAACTTCGCTAACGTTCCAAGACCACTGCACTTAGAACGGGGCTGTCACCCTTTTTCAATACACTGTCCCGCGTAAGCTGTGTGATGCAAGGCTCCGATTGTCAAAACATCCGACCGGAGCAGGTGAGACTGCTTGGCATTGCCAGTTGTTATTCTTAAGCGTGCCAAGTTTGCATTGACGTAGAAGCACGAGAAACCAGTCTTGCGGAACGCGCACTGCCAGAGGGCAACAGCCTACGAAGCGTAGGTGTGCACTTAGGAGAGAGAGAGAGAGGACAGCGCTACAATATGTAGATGGCTGATGAAGAGTATCGTGAACGTGTATTGTGGTAATTATACGCACATGCATTTCATGGCGCGACACCATATGCTTGAAATGACTGAGTACTGGAGTAGCAGTTGGAGAGATTTGGGTTGAACTTATGTGACAAGTTAATTAAATCCTGGGGTTTTAAGTGCTAAAACCTTGATCCAATTATGAGACATGCCTAAGTGGGCAAACTCTGGATTAAACCTGACCAACCAGGGTTCCTTAACGTGCACCCGAATTTAAGTACGCAAATGTTTTTGCTTTTTGCCCCCACTGAAGTGCGGACAGCGCAGGCACGATCGAACCAGTGACTCCAAGCTCAGAAGTCCAACGCCATCCCCACTAAGTTAGAGCGGTGGTTCGCGACTACTGCGCTGAGTGCTTGCGTGTGCACGGGCGTGTGCCCCATTTATGTAACAAGTGCGTCCATTGAAAATTTCGTTTCAACGTGGTTATCTCTGGCATCAAAATCGGAAAGCACCTTCAAAATTCTAAGACAGGCTAGTAAATTTGCTATTTTGAGACTAGATAAAAAAGCACACAGAAATAAAAACAAAAAGCAAAAAGATAGACTCCTCTTTAAACTCTGGAAAAGTGCACCTGTCATCACCTGTCATTCAGTCCACATTCGTGCACACACCGTTTGGTTGCGCTGTTTACGGTGAAGGAATACCACGCACGTCTTTCGTGAATCCACTCTCAACAACGCCTGGTGGCCACAATCCTGGCAATGGCCTTTACCCGCAAGGACGGCAACCGAGTACAAACAATAGCAATAACGGTCTCAGAAGCGAGGAGGCCCCAAAGCTCCGAATAGAAAGCCCCAGCCCACAATGAGGGGCCGCAGATTGTACGCACCTATCCCACTCCCGTTGAATCGTTGCCACCCCACCCTCCCGAGCCGAGAATAAAACCTGGCAGCCCAGCTGTGGCACGTGCCAACCCCACAATGAAGCGGAATGCAAGGGTGTGCCACTGAATCGCAACAGGCCAGCTGGAACGACCATGGCACGAGATGAACGAGCATCTCATCCAATCCCGTCTTTTCTTCACTGGTGCACTTGTGTTGTTTTTTTTCTAAGAGCGTGAGTGATTGCCATCAGCTTGGTACCCTCAGTGTTGGGTGTGGGGAAAAATAACCCACACGCGAGTCGGTGAACACGGTAATATAAAACAGAGCATCATAATATTTTTTCCCGATATTAAAACCTGAATATGCTCTTTGATAACATTATATAATGATGCTCCACTGTACTATTTGTAACCTTTGTTTTGTGGCCTTTTTATCTGATGCTAACTTTTTTTTCTGTTCGAGAGAAACTGTTGCCCCCTTACTCAATGCTCTTCAATGGATCTGGAAGGTATTGTGAATGAATAAATATTATATGCCGCTCTGACATTATCACTAATTTGTAAGACTTTTGCAGAACCTTCATAAGTGTAACAATTTCCCATAAGCTGCAAATTCATATATCACATGTGCATGCTTTAAATGTTCCGAGATGCAGTGTTACAGATTTGTAAACTTCGTGATTCAATTCCTTTTTGAAACTGGCCAATTTTCGGGAATGTTAGTATTTTTATGTAGGGTCTGGAATGTTTTACAGTTTCCTACAGTTGTTAGAGTTTAACTTTCTCTCTCAAGTGCATCAAATTTCAAATCGGTCAAGTGGTTGCCTCATAAAAGCATTTCTGCATTTTATATGCATTTGGATAGGAAAATTGGAGTAGGCCTGGAGCTAAAGCTTCCTTTTAAGATGAGGTCGTAATAAATTCCCTGCCAATGGAGCTGAGAGTGCTACCGAATCTGCCACAGCCAACCACAGCAGTTGATGTTTCGTCTGGAGCCCTTTGGAAAAAAAGCTTTGCATATTATAAAGAAGCCGCACGAATCCTGTGTCCTTCCTTTTTTTTTTTAAGCGTGTGCTGAAGCAAATGAAGAGATCATGCATGAACACCCCATGCACGGCAATGTCCAAGAAGGGCACTATCAGCTGCCTCAGTGAGTCACTGAACCGGGTAATGCCCTAGCTATTGATATGGTGTGGGCTATATCTGAGACCCAGTAGACTGAAACGTTCTGGGAGATAATTTTTTTTTTCTGGTCCTCCTTAAAAGGGGCAACGAATTGACCCCGGCCCGTATCGGGTTCCACAAAGCATCAACGGCCAGCCGATGCAGAGAAAGACGTGCTTACACAGGTATCGGCCTTTCACACCGTTAGTACAGTTGCATATGAGATTACAAAGGTTCACAAGAATTTCTATGCAAATGAAACTTTATAAGGATATGCACCACTTTGGAGAACAAGCTCGCATGCTCTCCTGACAGCTGATGTCTTTTTCGAAGGATGCCAAAAACTAGGTCCTGGCTGTTCATCTGGACCAAGATGAACACCATTAAATGAGTCACTGCGTGCAGTGACGCATCCTCTTATCATACGCTGCTTTCTCTAATGCTTGAATGACCCCGAGAGTAAATAAATGAAATCTGTCACTCGTGCTAATTTGTTTTGCAGGTTAATGGTCTCTCTCAGCACATTTTCAATAGGGGAAGGCACTGGTCAATTTTCGGATGCCAATAAGTCTTTCCAGAAAGCAGGCAAGAAAAATGACTAAAACGCAGTCCTCTTGTAGCCCACGTGGAGAATGGGCACCAGGCTGTGTATAATGGGCAATGTGACAATTATGTGGAGCAGTTAAATACATACTTTCTATGATTCACTGTATTATTCTTTTGGTGCACTGTTGCTTTGCCTCTTTATATATTCATATATCTTCATGTGTTTTTTTTTTTTTTTTTGCAAAGTTGCAACTTTGGCTTCTTTGCAGCACTGCTGCTTATATCAGTTTGCTTCGCCCAACTTTCACCTTTCAACTTCAACTATCAGTATAGTCATCAACCACATGACTCTTGCCTGTATAAGTGTGCATGCTAATTTGATTCTGAAACAAAGATTGACTGAGTGATTGAAAGGCAGTGCCAGCAAAAGCAAAGAATTTAAACGTGCCAAAGCCTTAATGTTAACCGAGAAATCTTAAGAATGAAAAACACAGTGCACTTAACAAGGACTAAGGTGCATAGATTGAGGAAAATGCCACATCTCATGTTCCCAAAGTGCAATTTCTACTAGAGCTCACTTATTGCATGCTTCAATAAGTGACTGTTCCTTGTTGCTTCTTGCTGGCATCACACAACCGTGCTGTCACAGTAACCTGAAAGCGCTCATGGGGGCGACAGTTCACCACGGAGTGTTGCCTCGCATCTTCGTGCTAAACTTCCTGTGCAGACTTAAATATGGAAAGTAGTGTTGAAGAATAATGCTGCACTTATTCTCATCAACATGAAATGTTATCATTCCATCTGCACCATAATCTTGCTGTATGTTCAGAAAGGTTGTCAACTCCATAAGGCTAGATCGTTATTAAAACACCGAGTGTTTCCTTGCTTGCGTTGCCATCAGTGGGTGCCACAATACTGAAAGAGAACCAGTGACATCTGACCGAGCCCTTCCATTCTGAGATGATAAAGGACAGTTTCTCACGCCCGAGCAGCATCCAAGGGGAGACGGGAAAGCAAATATTCAAGCCTAAGGAAGTGTGGCAGCCTGTTTGCGATGTTGAAGTAGTTGTAAAGAGGTTGGCAAAGACTGCGATTGCACAGTGACCTGTTCCTGTTGTGCAAATTTGACCCTGTGACACACTCGTTGACACGTGACGTAGGTATCGGCATGGTGTCGGGTCCAGATCTCCGCAAGACTGAGTGATAGCAAACGAGACAACAAGGAACTGCAACAATGTCTGATAAGCGAGCTCAAGTAGCCACTTCGGTCAGATAGGAATGCCCCCCCCCCCCCCCCCCCCAACTCTGATTGCGGTCATTTGCTACCCTACAATTGGCGTGGACTCTTGGATTATGTATTGAGATTGTAGTGTCACGGACGTAGTAGGAAACTTTTTTGTGTTGCCACTGGCAGAAACTCTCCTTACAAGAAGTATGTGTGATGCAATGGTCACAATGAAAAGTGAAAGGCTTTAGTGAAGGATATTTTCAGTAAATGTGGAAAGTCAGACACTCGTTTATATGTTGACGGCAAAGTGTGTACTGACATTTAAAAATTTTTTCAATCCTCAAAGGTGCAGAATGTGCCGGAAAACTTGCATGGATGGCTATATGGATGCAATGCCTCAACTATGAAAGCCAGGCACAACAAATCATTGCTACCATTTTAATGAAACAGGGGGTTTCTGTGTAACAAGATTCTAACTCTGCTAGATTTCACACGAAATTTACAAAAAAAAAGTGATATTTTTGCCACGAGACATTTTTGCCAGTGAACGAGTAAAAAAGTCAGCTAAATCTAGCAGGAATTCCCCCTACAATGGCACTTGTGGTACTATGAGCAGTTTGGTTAGTTGGTGGGTTAGCTGCAAGTGAGAAGCAGTGTTATACCAACAGTCATCATTATCGGACTATTTTTATGTCCAATGCAGGACGAAGGCTTCTCCCGGCAATCTACAAAAATTACCACTGTCTTGCATCAGCTGATGCCATTCTGTGCCTGTGAATTTCCCAATTTCATCACCTAATTCTCTGGCATCCTTGGCTGCGTTTTTCTGTCCTTAGCACCCATTCGGAAGCTCTAATAGACCACTGCATAGTTACATAGCTAGCCCAACTGCATTTCTGCCTCTCAAAGGTAAACTGCAGAGAAATTTTGGACTGCATAAAAAGCCTCGTTTCAGGTAGAGTAAGCATAAGGCAGCCTTCGTGCAAAATTTTGCGCTTGAAACATGGGCGGATGTATCAAAGAAGCTTCATTTTCAACTAATGTAGCCAAAGCAAACATTTCGTTACAGTTGGCCTTTAACCCCAACTTGAATACTGGCTACCCCTGGTTTCTCTATAATCCACACCACTCTTTCCCGGCCTCACAACGGTACAGCACAACAACAGTATGCTAAGGTACTTTTCAGCAAAACCCTGGTATTTCTCTTTCCTTCAACCATATTCATCTGTGCAGAGAAGAGAATTCACAATGCGCAGTTCAAGTGGCAGTTGCGCGAGAACGCTTGAATTTACAAGTAAAGAAAGTGGAAAGTGGCCAGTGCCAACGGGATGTCCATCAGTGGCAACCGAAACAGTTAGTGCCAGGCCATAGGTGATAGCAGCCTGTCAACAGGGCTCCGCTAATTGAAAAACAACTAACAGATGGCAGCAGGGATAGGTGCAGCAGCTCTAAGAAGCAGACAATGCCTGCTTGCCAAACCCTACATCTCCCCTGTCAAAGCTTTGCTGAAGCAGCATGTAGAAGCAAAACAAGTTACCAGATTACCTTGCATAAACAATCTGTAAACATGCTTAAACTTTCATTACCCATCTGTAAGCATCTGCGAAAGTTGAACAGGCCCAGCCAAGCCAATATGTGTTCCTCCTTTTTTGTGTGCCTGACTGCGTATGTTGAAGAGTAAACATCGATCTTGGAAAAAAAGAAGCAAGTATCTCGCTACATCATGCTAGAATGCCGTACTTGTCAGTAGGCAGAACTTTTAAATAACAAACTGCTTGATTAATAGAATAAAGACGGAGAATAAAGCAGTGGAGATTGAGGCTCACTTGCTTGATCAAACAATCAACCAAACGATCAACGAGGGTCTTACTTGTCGATAGATACAACGCACCATTCTTTTATACAGGTAAGACTCCGAGTACCCTTTCGAAGGCTTTAGCAGAGGCTTGTGTGTTTCTGGCATGCAAGATGGCCAAGGAATGGCACAACAAAATGAAATAAGAACAGAGTAAAGAAAAAAGCCAGAACTCAATTGATGCGATTAGGAGAGGCTCTCAACAGGTAGTGTCCATGCCTGATAGTCAAGTTTCCTAGCATAAATGGAGCTCAGGTTATGTAACAGTTTCCTACAAAAGCACACTGTCAGCCTCATGTGCAAGGCTGTAGGTAGACAGAATAGTCATTACAGAAAATTTTGGAACACTTTGGATATTTTTAATTGCAAATTGCTCCTGTCACCTTGTAATTAAAAAAAGAATTGTATGTTCTGTTCAAGCTGTTAAAGATAATATAATGCTACTAATTGCATAATTGTGTATCTAAGTGATAAATTGCATCAGCAATGCTCAACAATACACAGGTACGAAGGCCAAACACCACACAGGATGTCGAAGTCAAAGTGCGACTCCGTTCAAACAGACAAGTGCACAGCAGAAAGTTTCCAGACGGCCTGGAAAGAGTCCAAGTGGGAGAGCTGCCCTTTTCTTATTGTTTATACTGTTGCGAAACACCCTTACGGCACAAGCACAAGTAGCTTCGCTTGCAACCAACTCTCTGAATGCAGACTGCTGTTCGCCATCGCCGCTCTATCTGGACGACTCGCAAGCGAGGCGGAGTTCTGGAGATAAGGCTTCCCACGATTTTGTTGGTAAACACTGCCGGCCGAGCAAATATGAAAAATGAGCTGTCGTATGGCACGTTCATTCAGAGTTTGCCCCGTCTGCTCCTTGTGCTTTCCATCCTTCACGCAGTTATTTTTCACCCACCGAGTTCAACGTTTACCAATTCACCCAGTTTTAACTTCTACTAAACATCCATTAAATGTTGCCAAATCTGTGCAAGAACAATTTCAACCAAATCGGGCAATGCTGCACGTGGTGTTGAGATTAAAAACAAAATTGGGGGTCTCACGCGCCAAAAACATGATCGGATTATGAAGCACACCGTAGTGGGGGACTCCAGCACGATTCTGACCGCCCGGGGTTCTTTAACGTGCATTCACTGCACTTACACGAGCGCTTTTTCCCCATTCCAGCCCCATCGGGATGCGGCCACCGGGATAGAAGCCGTTGAGCTAAGCAGCACAACACCATAGCCACTTAGTTTCTGCATTTGGGTGGTGACACAATTGAGAGGCAGGGTATTCAAACATAATACCCTATCTTGAAAAATGACTTAGCAATACTAAAACAAAGATCCTACTGAATATAACACAAAGACACACAAATACTTTACGAGTGTGCCGTAACGTGATAAATCTTTCATAAGGTAACTTAATCTGAAAAAAGTACAAATCGAGGAACCGGCAGCTGTTTCTCTAGTTGTAATTTCCAACAGCTTGTTTTTGTGGCTTGTTGCTGTTATGATGCAAGTTTATTTCGACAACAAAAACATAGCTGGCAGGGCGACTGACGTAAAGGAAAGCAAGTGCCTGACAAAGCGTCTCCCTCCAGGTGACGCTACTCAGCACGCAAAAATAAATAAAAAAAGGACCCCGGAGAACTCTGATCACCTTGATGTTATGGTAACATCAAGGTAATCAGAGTTAAGCAGCTCACGTTAAAGGGATATGGACATGAAATCTGAAAATTTTACGAAAATGTTGAAAAAGAATCCTCAGTGTGTGATTACACTGAAAAGTAGTCACTTCACTCATTTTTGAGCCGATGGCTTTATTTTTGGCGTTTTTACGAGCGCGCGCCTCGCTGCCCGACCCGCGGGAGTTGGAAGGCGTGACGTCAGGACACCCTCCTCGGATAGCCAGCCGGCCGGCCGCAGTCATTCGAAGCGCGCCGATGCATACATCGAGAGCATGGATTCGAGTTCTGGTGTCTCTACCAGCAATGAGTACATGTCTGAAGATGAGGACCATTCCAACTTGGCAAGCAATATTAGCGCTTACGATTACGATCCTTCCGCGTCAAGCGACGAAGACGAGCAGGCGGCCGTGGAAGTGCTGGTCAGGTTTTCGCGAACCATAGCGCAAGATTTCGCTCTGCATCAGACACTTGTGCAAGAATTATTTGTAATTTCCTCTGTAAACTTGCTTTTTCAAGAGCGCACGCAGGCTAGGCAGCTGCGGCCCGCAGGGTACTTTAGCCAACTGATTAGTAGTTTATGCTGTCGGCGTGAGCAACTGCTGTGAGGTATCAGTACCTCAGAGACTCTCACGTCCACTTCGCCAGCTGCCCGACAGATGGCAGCACCTGTCTGGCGTTCTCCCCAGTTTTTCTTTCCTGTGGAGAAGCAGAGCTGTGTGTGTGTCTGCCCCGCTAGCCTTGTACTGTTTTACTATGCTTTGCCAACATTTTTAAAGATAGTACTGCCTTCAGTGACCAGCCTCGGACATCTCGCCCCAGCCTCGCCCTTGCACTGCTCAAGAAGGCTGCAAGCGAACGAAAACAGTACAGACCATCTTTTCGCCTCCTCTTTTCAAACGCGCTGCTGATCGTTTCTGCCTTGCTGCTTATTTCTGGCTTTAGGCGTTGCTTTTTGAGCGGCATGCCGAGGCTTTTCAGAACAGCCGGGCTGGTCACAATCACCGTCGACGAAGTGGTCCGTGCAAATAAAGTCATTTTTTACAGGTCTCCAGGCTGGGCGTGATGGCTGAAAGGCAGGTATCCAAAGTTTACACACCTTCTCGTCTCGGGGAAACGTGTGCGATGACGCTGTTACAACAGCAATATCTGGGCATTTCCTTCTGCTGCGGCGAACGCGTCAATACCGAACAACGACCACGGGAAGGTGCATTTAAGACGCACCATCTGCGTGGAGCACCGACAGGGATAATGTTTCAGACGGACCACGTGCGAAGATCGCCGAAACGGGTTAAACAAACGCTGCAACGGACCGACACTTCCGGAAACACTGCGACGGCTGTGGCCAACCTTGGCAGCGCGTGCGGGTGGGTGTTATGACCATCAAATTTCAGCTTCTGCCGGCGGCCGCTTGGACGCAAGATGCAACAGTAAATCGAAAAAAAAAAAAGATGTTTCTCATTCTTTTTTTCAAAGCAGCTTGTTGTATTCGTCATTTTCAACAGTTCAACTTTTGTTCCCACGCAAAAACCACCCGCCAACTTTTGTGTCCGTATCCCTTTAAGCAAGCTAACGAAGTTATCTGGGGCAACGGCAGCTTTTCTTAGTATTAACACTGAAGTTATCCTTCAGTAGCCTCACACTCTTAGAATGTTTATAAAACTGGCCATAGTCTGTGTGCCCTTCTAGTTTACTGTAGTACAACCGCACGCTTTGCATGACGGACATGCATGTTTTCTTCCATTCAAATCACTGCTGAATCTAATCACTTTTAGATCACCACCACCTCTTAACAAAACTGAACACAGGGTCCAGCTTTGCAGTAACAGCAACATTACATGTTAACAGAAGTATTCTAGCACTAGAAATTTTTGTTGCTATACATCTAGACAACTTTCAAACAGCAAACTGAAGCAACTATGGGGGTTGTGTAATATCGACAGTTTTCCTAGCATAGTTTGGGTGGACATACAACACGTCAAGGGCTGAATGAACTCGCAAGCTACCACTACAAAACAAGCTATTTACAAGAACAGGTATGTGAACTAAATTTATAGACAAGTCAGACAACATGAATTATAATAAAGCCAGTACAGTTCGTTATGCTCTTTAATGAGCACAAAGGTCAGTGCCTCTGTGCCCTTATTACGTGTCTTAAGGCTATTCACTGACTTGGCGGCCGTGTTTCAACGATAACAGAGGTCATAAATTCCTTGCACACAACTAATCGTAGTGTTCCGTGACTAGAGCGGCAGAGCTCGCGGGTTAATACCATACTGCTTCTGAAATCCCCATTCAGTTCTCATTGTGACATTGCGAAAACTCAAATTCAATTATACAGGGTGCAAGTTGGCCAGTTACTCCTGAAGTGAAAAAAAAATTATATGATGTGCAACTGAATGACAAAGAACCAGTGAAAATAAAGGAAAAAATTATCGGTGGAGTTTATAACAATGCGCTGATGTAAACCATTTTTGTGTCAGCCAAGGCAGGCGATCTGTGCAAAAATTTCACAGAGGCCTGACGTGACGGGTGGCCATTTGCTAGATAGCAGCGAGACCCATGTTTACCTGTGGCCCAATGGCGACAACTCATGTTAGTAGAGTTGTCGATGCTCAACTTTCTGATAACCGTTTTTGTATTTGTTTATCACTCCGTTGCATATTTTTTCCTCTTGCAAAACATTATGACTCCCAAAAGAATCATTGGACCAGGAAGGGTTAAGAAACTTGGCAAAAAAATCATTGAGAAACCTACTGACGAGTCCACCTGCCACTGGTGACACAATTTGCATTCTTGTCTAATTTTTCATCTTGGCCACTGATAAGTCAACATCATGAAGACCAGTTGAGGGCCAGTATAAGGTAGTGCTTCCTTTTGCACAATTCGATTTCTTATGGTCCACTGCTCGACAGTGTTGGTAACTTAGCGAGAAAGTCACTAAATTTACTGAGTTATTAGTTAATACTAGCTTTCGCTTTTATTCTTGGCGATTACTTCAGTGTTGTAAATAGCCAGTAATCACTTTGGGCTCATAAATTAAAAAAAGAGAAGTTACCAACATTGCTGCTCAGACCACTTGCGAATTATTAAAAGGAAGAGAATTGGAATATAGTTCTTAAGTTATCCTGGCTGAGCTCATCAATCCTCCCTGTTCTAATTGAAGAGTGCATAAAATATTTGTAGACATTACAAAAACAAAGAAAAAATGAAAGCAATAAAAAAATATATGCAAATGCTAATTGTTCTATTAAATGCAACGTAGAAAAGTCAAGTCAAGTTTCTTTGTGTGCAAAATCAATCTTGCACCAAAGTGTGAGGTAAAGGTACTGTTGAACCTATTTGATTTTCATGTGTCCATATAGTTAACCTAAACTTTAAAACTGATGCTTTCAAGAATTTAGGGACATCTTTGCTAGGCGTTTTCAGATATTCTCCAAACAAGATGCTTGGATGATTTGATGCATTTCTCTTGCAGAAGGGAGGAAAGAAACATCTACTAGGTAGATTTTCGCAATTTTCTGTGCTGGCTTCAATAAACATTTTGCAGATATTAAAGCAAGAACGGCGGCTGAATTACAAGATTTCAGCCTGGTTTAGCCAGATAGAATTTCTGCCCTGGAACTAAGCTTAACTCCCCCCCCTTTAGACAACACACCACGCCTGCAATGGCCTTCTGTCAGGTTATAGTGCATGCAGGTAAGTACCACTACACCTCAATGACATCACATTTCTTTATTTAAACATCTTCATTATCAGCCCATTTTGAGTCCACTGCCCGACAAATGCCTCTCCCAGCTATATATATTGCCCTGTCCCGTATCAGCAGACTTCATTCTACCCCCTATTTCAGGAAAACAGCAGGCAAAGTGAAGCATGAAACTAACAGCAGTGACAGCGACATCGCTCTAGCTAACGGACGAGGTCACAGAAACAGCCACGTTCGTAGCGTCAGATACTTCAGATGTACAAGGTCAAAAAGGTAAACACTGTCGCATGCTTCATATTTCCGTGGCATTTGGTTGTCTAGTATAATAACCTGTATCTAAGGGCAAGTGAATGACACGAAAGACAGTCCGACCCTTCGACAACAGTGCCTACAATGAAAGCTGCACGGTTGAAAAGGCCAAAAGCCACTAACTGCGATAACTTGTTGCATAGCTGCGGCTGAGCACTCTTTAGTGTAAACTTCTCTGCGAGAATCTTGGGAACAGAAGTAATTTTGGAGTACTGGTACTTTCAAGTGAAGAAGCAGGACATATTACCGGCAGCACATAGGGGTGTGTAGCTACAGACCTCAGTGCTGTGCTAAACTAGTGAACCATGGCAAACAACCGCACCTAGTCACAAGCTTTTGTAATATAGAATCTAATAGCCTTTTCTCATCTCGTCTTCTATCATTTTGG
The DNA here is from genome assembly GCF_013339745.2 of Dermacentor silvarum. NCBI lineage: Eukaryota > Metazoa > Arthropoda > Arachnida > Ixodida > Ixodidae > Dermacentor > Dermacentor silvarum. The sequence continues at coordinate 66,519,123 of NC_051162.1, forward strand.
CTATCCCCTCATCCTGCCCTGTAATCCCACACTCTTCGCTAGCTGCTGTTTCAGATGTCAGCTGTTCGAGCTAGACAGTGCGGCCAGCCAGTAACTTCCTTAATTGAAATTTCAACTATTCCTCAGCCTTACATATTTTTCATCATGGAGAAGTGGCAGTGATGTGCAATGAAGGGCAGTTTCTCGTTACTTCGCTGTTCCCCGGCACCCTCAAAGCACTCTGTGAGCCTTTAGTAGAGTGTCAGCAATACCAACAAAGCATAGAGGTGTAAATACTTGACTAGGCGGCAGTGCTACAACATTCTTAAACTGGTCAGAGGCGCTAGACACACTAAAATGAGAAGCAACAGCCAGTGAGAAGCAGGCGTTTCAGTGAACACGTTCACATTAGAAGAGATGTTCTGAATGTAGATTTGTGGATGAGCTCAGAATATCCCTTTGACATACCCACTCGTGCGCTCTCCAGACAACACAAAACAAACAAAAACAGCAGAAGGCGCCATTTTTTTTTTTTTTTTTTGTGCTATCGCACATACAGATCTCTGGCGCCCAAGGAACTTGCAAGGCCCGGGTACGACCAATCGCTTCCCCCAAAAAGCACACCCCGAAAGCCGTGCTGCTATCAACACAATCAATAAAACAACAACCAAGAGGCTCTACGCCCCGCTTCCAAATTATCTTCGCCCGGTCTCCCACGCTTTTTTTTTCTCACGAAAGCAAAGAGTGGGGGAGGGGGGGGGGGGCATTCGGCGGCATCAAGCTGTGGCAAAAGCCCGGCGGAAATCAAGGTCACGTGAAAGAGACTTCAGTCATCACGAGCGAGGATACCGCTACGAAGACTGCACGATTATTTCGAAAGGCCACGCAGAAATCACTCGCTCTTTTTTTTTTGTTTTTTCCCCGCAATAGAACGAGTTCATCTCTATCGAAATCAGGGGAAAGCGCCGAGTTATAAAAAGAGAATTACAGAAAACGGGGGCGAACGACACCGGCACCTCGGCGGTCTCTTGGGAGCTTCACTGCAAAATCGCGCGCTCTCCGGCAGCCACGCCGACTTTCACACTTCAGAAAAAGACAAGGTAACAGCTTGTCACAGCAGAATACACGGAGACGACTCGATCTACGTGGTCACGCACGCACTCGCGAATGGGCGCCAAGGTTCACTGCGGTGTGTCCGCGCGGTTTCACAGGGCCGTAACAGTGTTCCGTGCAATTAGCTTATGAGAAAACCTTTCCACCAGAGAGAGTGAGAGAAACGCAATCTGGTCGCACACGCATATGAAACAGTCGAAACCGTACTACGCGGCACACTGCCGTGCTACTAGGCCACTTCGGTTTTTTCCACCTGCCCTAGACCGACAGCGCGGCCGCCTCAGCGGTTATGAGCCAGCGATGTCGCCGCCTTCTTGCTGTGGACGGTATGGTTGTCGCGAAAGGAAATTTACTGCGACTGACGTAATAAAAACGAGGCAGCAGACAAAAGCAAAGCCGGGCTGCTGGTGCTGTAGTCGCAGTAGTATAGGGCGCGAACCCCGCTGCTCTTACCTGACACCGGCACACAATCTGCGCCTCGCTGGCCAGGAGATCGACGATCTTGCCCTTGCCTTCGTCGCCCCATTGCGCCCCGAGCACGACGTTGGCGTGGCTCTTGGGTTCGGGCGGTGCTCGGTGGAAGGAGTCCGGCAAGTCGGTGCCGCCGTTGACGCCGTTCGGGCAACCGAAATTTATGTAACCCGACATGGGCCTACCCTTGCGATGCGCTACGCGCTGGCGAATGTGGGGCCTAGGCTTGCCTAGCCTAGCCTAGCAGCCGACCGCTGCGCTCTTCGCCGCCAGCAGGCGCAAAGCGCGATGTCGGCAAATGGCTGGCGGGAATCTATGAAAAAGAATAGTAGCTAAACCTCTGGCAGACGTTGCGCGTCGAAATAGGACACAATTGTTGAAACAAAGTTTAGTTTCAACTGTTCGAGTCGCCACCTGTGGAAGAATAATACAACTAGTTTCGTACGCATTTTGTTATTGAACACAAATTATGCTATAACTAAAATTTAACAGGTGGGGCGCTAAACAAATTGTTGGAAGAAAAGTGGTATGCTGAAAAGTGGAGCTATGTGATGTCGAACATTTTCAACTCGTAACGTTCAGCATCTTTAAGAAGCAACAGGAAGTCGGCTAGGCGCCGGAACACGCAATATAAGTCGCACATTTCTGCACTGCAGTGCTTTGAGCCATAGGAGGCTATGCTTGAGCCATATCTGCGTTTATTATACGCCACTTTAATAGGCGCATTATCATTTGTTCTCCAACGTTCTAGTACTTAAGATATTTGGGCTATCATCAACAGCATCGCCAGTTACTCACGTAACATGGGCTACGGCGCGCGTTTCGAACATCGGCGTGACGTCATGTTCATGTCATGTGCAGGAAAAAAAAAACAATTCATGATATGATCACTGCTCTGTTAGATAGCAACTTTATTAGTGTGCATGAGAACTTGAGTAACATCCATTTAGAACTAACAGGGCGGAACCATATGCGTTGTACACCCGCCATTTGGCGAGAGGTAGGAACCGACTGAATTGAATGACGTGTTTCTTCAATTGACAGTGTCCATGGAAAGGGCGCTACGCTGAAGTTATACCGGCAAGTTGATATCACCTCCCATATCTACCCCAACCCGCCCCTTATCATCAATCATCCCAATCCATTAATCAAAGCAGTGATTATTTTTTAACAATAGTTCATATGTGCGGATTGAATTCGCAAGTAACTTCTTGCTGCTCATACCATAAATCGAAATTTCCTAATAAAATGGCGCATGCAATTAATTCAGTTAGCAATAAACACACTGTATTTCAGCATTCAGATAGCAATACGTGAAGGGCAATGCGAGAACTTTGACCGTCAGTGAAAACACGTACTCCGCTAAAGAAGAATATATGAGAGATTAAGATAGATAAATACAATTCTTACTCTTCGCCTGCTGAAAGCGGGGACCATGATAATTTTCTGCATAGTGTGCGCGATGACTGCTTCCCAAAAACAACGATATGCAACGGGTAACAAAAAAATAAAAAATAAAAAAGACGCGCGTATCACGAAGTATCAGATTAAAATTATTCACTGTTTATCTGAGTACCGTTAGGACTAGCCCACAGAAAAGCGGGTACAAAAGAAAAGTTGCCAAAAACATAAACACAGTCGAACCTGGATATATCGAACCCGCATATAACGAATTATTGCGTATAACGAACGGCAGTAAAACCTTGATAAATTTTTGTATAAAATATTTATTTTTATATCGAATTACCTATAGGTCGAACTTTTTTGTGATCCCCTTCAGATTGAATATATCCGGGTTCGACTGTATACAAGCATTCTAACCATAAATGGCGGTTCACAGCAGACTTAATTGAAAGCTTAATTCTTGATTCGTAATGGCAACGATGACGACGGGAAGGCTTGGTTGGTGTTTTGAGCAGGGGCGCAGCCAGGAGGGGGGGTGTTCAACCCCCCCCCCCCCCCCCGAAATCCCCCCCCCCCACTTACCCACCCTTTGTTCTCGTCGCTTCGCGCCGACATAATTCATGAAACCGGTGATACTATCACAATTTATTTCATTCCTGGGCGCTTCCGTTTGAGTTGGTAATTTACAGCGAATAATGTCTGCATATGGAAAAAAACTGTCACGGTGTTTGTCAAGGCTTTGACACTCTGTGAAGTTTTGGGGAGGAATGTGGCGGCCGTATTCTGAAGCAACAAATGCGCAACAAATGAAGCAACAAATGCGGCAGCCGAATTTTAGATGATGGCGAAAACGCTCGAGGCCCGTTTACTTAGATTTAGGTGCACGTTAAAGAGCCCAGGTGGTCGAAATCTCCGGTATACATTTCCGCCGCTTCCCTTCAGGTGCCGGTTAGGCCGCGCTCGCGCAGGTAGTCTGCGCGAGAAACGTCTCTTGTTTGCGATTGCGCCCCTACGGAAGGCTGGTAATTACTGTTGTGTTGTTGAATCCCAAACCAGCAATTACGGAAGGCTGGTAGTTGCTGTTTTGTTGTGGAATTCCAAACCAGCAATGTACACACGAAGGGGTTGATGATAGCAGTGAAATTCCGCCGACTCGCAACAGAATGCATGGAACAGACAGCCGACAAGCATGGATTACTGCTGTGGGCAGTACAGCGTAAGTAAACTCTTGTTGCAGGCGCTGACAATTCTCGTCGGAGTTCACGCGTCCTGAGAAAGTGATTATGTGCAATATGCACTGAACAATACCGGAGTTCATTCCTGCATCACTAGTACACCAATCAGTCAAGATTATGTGAGGTACAAGGCCGCTTCCTGTTTGCACCGGCGTAAGTGAAGCAGAAATGAGTTGCACGCACTACTTTAAATGCGTACACATGCCATATCTGTGCTGTGTGGTGAAATATTCTGTACAATTCTGAATCTGTTGACGTAAAGGCAAATGACGGCTGCACGCTCGCACACAGCGGAAGACACAGCGGCCCATGCACTTGCCGCAGGAAATGCAACCCTCTCGTATGAGGGAGCAGGGCGACGAAAGCTCCTAAAAAAAAAAAAAAAAAAAAAAAAAAAAAAGAAAGAAAGAAAAGCGCGTATATAAGCTTTCTAGCGCAAAAACGCAGCGAACAAGCTATTGCTATGGGAGTACGTATAGCCTGGTCACACGTGCATTTTCACGCACTTCGCCCCGACGAGGACGAAGCCATCTACGCTTAACGGAAATTAACAATTAATGTCTTCTCCGATCGCACGGGTCGTCTCAATGATGCGTTTTCGAAGACTGGTCCATTCAGTGGCGCGATGAGAGACCGTTGCTCCAAACGCCCACTGTACCTGTCGTATTTACTGTATTTACTGAGCTTACTTTACTTTTTACTTCATTCTTCACAAGCACACGCACACGCGAGGGGGGGGGGGGGGGGGTTACCATGTCTTAGATAGTCTGCTTAAACTACCGATATTTATTAGCGATCACGTGATGTAGAGGAAAGCAGAAGCTTGCCCCCCTCCCCCCCCCCCCCCCCTTGAAAAAAATTTCTGGCTACGCCCCTGGTTTTGAGTAAATTTACAACTGTCAATTGCGAAACCATCGCTACCTAAAAATAACGGTATTTACACGTTAATCAGGTATCAAATAGAACTAAAAGGCAGTTACTGTAAATTCGAAGCATATTTTTTTTTCTTTTCAGAACTTGCGACCGCCAAGTCTGCGGCGTGATTGAATCGCATGTGGGTTTGCATGCAGGGTACGGGTTACGCTCCCACCGGCGACAACTAGCGCTTCAGTCCACTTTCATTTCTATTTTACTTACCACTTTTCTTCATTTCAATTTCAAGAAAGAACAACTAATTTCTCATAACCTTTCATTGTCTCCACGTGGTTCATTGTAACTACAACGGAAAATCAGCAGCCCCTCGGTTCTCATTATTCTCCGTCATTGGTTAGGGACCACACAACGAACGGCAAACGCATATTATAATAGCAGGCAACTTTGGATTCGTAGGAAACGATTTCACGCCTGTACTACAGTGGCTAGAATGGCCACTGTACCCTTGGTCGTTGTACCCTTGGTCGCCAGGGCAGTTGCCGGCACGGCGTCTTCTCGCTGATATGGACGAGGAAGTATACGCGTTTAGTGCAATCCCAGCGTGAGATAGGCTTACGTTCCCACGCCGCGCACCAGGTGGGACTGGCTCTGGCGCCAGTCGCTAAAGAGCCGCCGAGAAAGCCGAAACCACGCACACCTGCGCCGACGGAATGCCAGAGCCAATTGCACTAGCGTTGCACCACTTCGAGGCGTGCATTGAACGAAGAGTCGATTTCAAACGCTGATACGAGGCCGCGTAGGCGTCGATGTGGTTAGAGTTACTGCATATGGCATATGGCTCCCTGGAGCCATATACAGTAACTCTATATAGATGCGGTCGCAGTGCATCAAAAAAAGACGGTCGGTTGGAGCGTCGGTGACGTGCAACACAGGGAACACACGCTATGAAATATTTTCGGGCGATAAATTTATTTCAGGTTCGGTAGTTTGTTCATGCGAGCCATGGGGCTTAAGCGTCGACAATAAATCAAAAAGAAAAAAAAAGGGGTAAAACTAATGAGCTGTGTGGCATCAGCGACTACGCGAATTCAGAGGAGGTGCACGATACCCATCCGTCTGTCCATCCATCCATCATCCAACCATTAATATGTCCACGGCCGCTGATGTATCATCTAGCCACCCATAATTAACCCATATTCTATAGATTTGTAGGAAACTCTATGCCGTGTCCCACGCATTCATCTACCATCGATACATCTATCATCCACTCACCCACCCATCCCTCCAACTACAGGTCATTTTTCCCTTCGCCTCTTATCCATTCCAGCAAAAAGGCCTCGAGCCATCATTGAAACGTTTTTTTTCTCTGTCTCCCACTTTACTCTTTCACGCATTATACGTTTGTATTCATAAAAAATCATCAATGGCGATTTAGCGGCAAATGCGAGAGAAAACCATTATTGAAATTGCGTTCACTACATTTTTGCAAAGTGATCTCGATGATACGAATCCCACGGGGTCACGAAAAATATTCGTATTAGCCGAAATTCGTATCATCGAAACACAATTACAACTAGCTAAATTAAAGAGTCGAGAGATGAACTCACTCAGGCACACGTAGGTAAAAAAGCATTTACAGTATAGACCACGTATAACGTAACCGTTTATAGTGCAGAACTGGCTACAACGCGACCTTTTACGACTCCCGTTTACCCTCCCATGTATACGCATACCGCTTATAGTGCAGCCGCGTGAGACGAAATACCGGTTATATTGCGGCTTCCGCGGGAAAATCTCGCCGACAAGGGCGGTAGCGAGCACGCTTCTCAACGAGGCGCGCCCACCTATGGGAGAGGAGATCAATGAGGGCGATGCGGAGGAGGAGCATGAGACGTGGAGCATGAGTCCAAGGGCGATAAAATCGTCGCCGCGCGCCGTATGTGCGAGTGAAAGCGCGCAGGGGACGCGCGCCTTCGGGGAGCGAACGCACAGCGGAGAGCAAACGCGACTTCCGTCGCGCGAAAGGCCGTGGAGGTATGGGAGGGAGGGGGCGACGCTGTGCTGCGGTGCCAAATGCGTATCTTGCAACCGGGCGCAAGGGTAGCTGGAAACGCAATCTCCCACGCGAAAGGAGCAAAGCGGGAAGGCAGCGCGGGAGGAGAGGGAGGAGGGGGGGGGGGCGCACGGCTTCTACTCTTCCAACAAATGCGTTCTTTGTACTTTGCGCCTGTGCCGGCTGTCGGTGTTGTCGCGCGCACCGTATCTTGAAAGCGATCTCCACACGGCTCTGACCTTTGTTTGCGACGTGCTTACGCTGCTGTTTCCGTTGAACCGATAGACCGCACCACTATAACCGCACGAACCTTCGCTCGCTGCGGCGGCCGCACTTCCCCACGCCTGTGTGGGGCAAAGCACAAAAGCAACAAACGCGCCACCATTTGAAACTCTTCGCGCCTAGTCGCGGCTTCCGCGCTGTCCGGCGCCGCGTCCGCGCCTCCGCACCAAAAGAGAAAGGGAGAAAGCGCGTGACTGCGCGCTGTTCTCTTTTGCGGCCGTCGGTGGGGCGGCGTTTATTCGCATCAAGCAACGCGGCTCTAAAATCGATTCGTAACAACCGCTCTCTAGCGCGTTGCAAATGGGGCTCGGCCGGGACCACAGAAAAATTCATATCATCCGGAAATTCGTATTAGCCGTGATCGTATCATCGATATTCCACTGTATAGGGTTTAAGCTCTCACCCCCTACCACGTGACCGGTTTCCCTCACTTCACACAGACATTTACACACATACATTGCCAGACAGGGAACCTTTTTCTCGCTTTGACACTCCTAATGCTAACGCTATAATAAAAACGGAATACTATTGAAAAATAGTGGTCTACGAGAGATTGACACAGAAATTGCTCGAAAAGAGAGAAAATAAATAGGTTCATTCCATAGGAACTGAGAAGACGTGAAGCGGCTAACCGGTTTCCTAAACTCCCTGTACATAGAACCTTGCAAAGCAGTTTCTGTTTGCTCGCCCAGAGCTCATACCATTTCAACGTGCACGCTGCTCTTGACGACATTCCTTTTTTTTTCTCCAGCGTGTGGAGCACGAACTTGTCATACATGCGCGCGAGCGCTTTCATGGCCGTCGTCGAGCCAACAGTGAATGTTAGTATCACAGGCGACCAGGGTTCCAGCTTTCTAGGATGAGGAAAATATGGTTGAAAAACAAAGTATACGATAACAAGGAAGTTCGGGACAAAAAAAAAAAAAATATCCATTACGAAATGGCCTTGGCATTTGATGCCAATTGTCTCTCAGGTGCAGCTTTTCACAATTTATATGTTTGCCGGGGTGATGCAGTGGCTTTTACGTTGCGCTGCTGAACCCGAGAGCGCGGGATCGAATCCCGGTCGCGACGGCCACATTTCGATGGGGGGCGAAACGTGCAAAAACGCGCCCGTGTAATATGTGTGCATGCTAAAGAACCCCCAGGTAGCCAAAATTAACCCCGAGTCCCCCCAAACTACGGCGATGCTCATAATCATATCGTGGTTTTGGCACGTCAAACCCGTATAGACAATGAAGCATTTTCGAAGTTGTACAAATTCAACCACATGCGTATTCTCACACGTAAAAGGCATGCGTACTTGAAAAGTGCGAAGGTTGAGAAACCTAAGATATTTTAATGGGGTTTTGCGAACAGTAATCTTCGAGACCGAAATTAATAAGAATCGAATATGGTGCCAGAAGCGAATCAAATAATTTTCGAATAATGAATAGGCCGTATAATTATCACCGTCGACATTCACATTTATTGACGTTAGCAAGGTTATGTCATTAAACTGATCGTTATGAAGCGGTGTTTATTAAAAGCTCAAAGCATTAGGCGAAAACAAACAGTTTATTCGCGTACTCAGTACGCGTTGGTGGTTGTGAATGGCAGCGGTTTAGCCAGAAAAGTCGGGCTTAATTCGAGTGACATACGTTCTACACTGCGTAACTTCTCGTGTTATGTCTACTATCGCCGCCGGAATGGAATTTGTTGACGAATTGGCAACTTAAATTACTCGAAAACTATTACAAAGTATTCGAATTTACGAACACTGATTATTCGATTCCAAGACCGAATCGAATATGGCAGTATTCAATTCGTTATTAGAATGGTAAAAATATTCGCAAACCACTTATGTTTCAATGTAATGCAGTCAAACGTCGTTATGACGATAGGGCTCGGGACCTGCAACCACTCCATGAAACGCACTCCTGCGTTAAATCGAGCGGCCGTGCTCCAACCTCCTTCGTTATATAGGTGAATTCGTTGTACAGGTTGCGCGCCATAGGCACAGCTCACAATAGAGCAGTCTAAGCATGCTGGAGAAAATGAAACTTGCATTTAACACGAAATTCAAGATATACTTCGATCGAGCCCTCGGTTCCCATTCTTCTTTCGTAAGATATACTTCGTGTGATAAGCCGCAGGGTGTGCGATTGCAGCCAACCATATACAGTATACTGCATCGAGGTTCACGGCATGCTCTGCGGCGAAGCGCAGGAGCTATACGCAAAGTAAAGCTGCAGATCGTCGAATATGCCGCTGTCGCCTCCCTCGGAGACCAAATTATTGGTTCGTTTAGAGAATATTCATCACAGTTCGCGTCCTTTCCACCCTAGATGGATTTGGAGATGCCGTCGGTTACGATTGCAAGATATCATATCGTCAACAGATGCGACGTATTCGTCTGCCGTTGCAGCAAACGAGTTGAGCAATAATTCCTGGAGCAGCGTAGCAGTACTGCCGACATCGACACGCTCGTCAGGTGCGTCGCTCGCGCTGCGGTTAGCGCAGAACGCACCTCGGTGTTCTGCCCACAGGCGTCGACTGCGGGGGGGGGGGGGGGGGGGCTGCTCCGGGGCCCGAGCCCCCTCCGAAGATATATCGCGACAGCGTTAAAGGCCCCACGTCGCCGAAAATCTGGTGTACGCGTCCCGTGAGCGAAAATTTCCGTATATTGTGAGACGTCGGCCGATGCGATGCCTTTATTTCTGAGCAGCCGCCCGAGTCAGAGACGAAGCACCGCACGAGACAAAAGATGATGATGAGTCGTATGTACAAATGAAGACGACGATATGCACAAATAGCGCTCACACAAGATGATGAGTCGTATGTACAGATGACGACGACGATATGCGCAAAATGCGCTCACAATATATTTAGGTGTATGTATATGCAACGCCTTGCTATATCGGAAGTGGTCATAGCGCTAGAAGACACGGACAAGAACGAGAGAACAGGACGAGTCTTGTCCGTGTCTTCTAGCGCTATGACCACCTCTGATGTATCTAACCAACTAGCCCAAAAAAGCCATACTTGTAGCCTTGCTATATATTACAACCGGTATATGCAGGTTATATTGCCACACCGTTCTATCACTAAAGTTGCTCATACCTTGTCTCACATTTTTGACAAAGTTATTCCTCGGAATTTTGAGATTGACAGCCCTGAAACAAATGTCATCAAAGAAGACACCGACAGTGCATGCCTTTTATGTTAGATCTTCTCAGGCTGAAATATTAAAAGTGTGAAACAATAACAGAAACCTGAAAATGATGTAAATGTGTTGCCGCGACTGTGCGATACCACCGGGATCGGCCCACGCAAGAGGCCGCGTTTTTACCAGAAAGTTCACGAAAGCGTTCACTGCCAGCGTTTCCCGATAAACATATTACATTTACATAAGCTGCTAGTTGCCAGGAAGCGTGAGCAGTCAGGGAACTTTGAATGCTATCGCGTTCCACTCTTAACGGCGAAACGAAACTTAAGCACCTCCAATTTTTACCCGGGGGGGGGCTAGCAGGCCATAACGAAGAATGTCTAACCGTAACGACAAAGTGTTAATTGGAGGCTGCTATCGCCCTCCCGATTAGAATTAGTGTTTTCTTGTTGAACTGCGCTATAGCATTACAAAAGCAATTAATATCTGTCAGGCTGATATCATTTATCCCCTTGGAGACTTCCAATTTTCCACTGCCTGGAATGACTTCTATCATCCTGTAGGTCTTCAACTGAATTTATTTAACGTTAGATTATAATTTATTCCAAATGGTTACCCAACCCACCTGCAGCACTAGCATATTGGACTTAGTTCTTACTAGCACCCCTGAAACATTTGGTGAAGTGACTTGCTTAGAAGGCTTTAGTGATCATAAGTTGCTTCAACTTACTCTTAATGACTCCTTGCCGTCTACAAGCATCACTAAGAAAGCTATCCGTGACTATAACAAAGGTGACTACAACAAAATAAATGAGGAACTTGAGATGTTTCTTTCTCACACTTTATTACCTTTGTTTTCTGGTTGGTCAATTAACGAAACCTGGTTTCTTTTCAAGGAAAAGCTCTGCACATTAGTAAAAAAGTACGAGGGACGTTCCGAAAGTAAGTTTCATAATTTTTTTGAAGGAGAACATGGTGCAACAGGTGAAACAAACAATCGCCTTAAGAATCCACACCCGTTGCTGGTTCAATGATGGAAGGAGTGTCAGCAGAGGAGGAATGACGCATGCGCAGAGCGACGAAGAAGAGAGTGTAGCAGCAGACTGGTGTGCCCAAGGTTATTCGAGTACAAATCACGATGGCAGACAGATGTGTGCTGACAACGTGGTCAATGGGAGTGCGTGCTGTTATCCGGTATGAATGGGCACGTGGGACTAGTGTGTCCATCATCCATGAACGCCTACAGATCGTGTATGGTGAAGAGGTCATGCCTCGTCAAATGCTTGGTTGCTGGCGTCGCATGTTCAGTGAAGGAAGGTAGAGTGTGGAGGATGAAGGTTGAAGTGGGTGTCCCTCCACATCCACGAATGAAAACATTACTAGAGTACAGGACATGGTGTTTGCGGACAGGTGCATAACGATGTCAGACGTGGTGTCCATACCGAGTAATGGTGATGCTCAGGCCCTCTCCCATGCTGCATGATTTGTTGGGTTACCAAAAGGTGTCTGCAAGATGCGTGCCGAGAAACGAGACCCCGGATCACAAGACCACACGAATGGGAATCAGCATCGATCACTTGATGCGGTACGTGCAAGAGGGAAATGAGTTTCTGTTCAGAACCCTCACAGGTGATGATACATGGGTGCACCACTTTACTCCCGAAACCAAGGTTGCCTCAATGATGTGGAAGCATCCCGATTCACCAGCGAGGAAAAAATTCAAAGTGCCACCCTCAGCAGGAAAGGTAATGGCCACAATGTTCTGGGACACGAAAGGATTTCCACCGTGAAGGGACGATCAATATGGCATGCTACTGCGGCACCCTCACCAAACTCAGGTCCGCCATTCGATGAAAAAGACCAGGGCTCTTGAGTGAAGGTGTTGTGCTTTTGGATGAGAACGCAAAACCACACACAAGGCTCACACACGATCAGGTTCGTCGCTTCAGATGGGAGAGATTGGATCACTCGGCCTACAGACCCGATCTTGCCCCATCGGACTTTCACCTGTTCCTGCATTGAAAGCCGCACTCTCGGGATGTCACTTCCAAAGCAATGCTGAGGTGGAGCAGGCTGTGCGACAATTTCTTGCATCGCAGGCCACCGAGTTTTACCAGAGTGGTTTCTTCAAACTGATTTCACGCTACGACAAATGTCTCAATGCTGGTGGCAACTATGTGGAAAAATAGTGCAAGGTGTTATAGTTCATGATGCCATGGTGTAACTTTTTTTGGCAATAAAGTGTCCGTGTGAATATAAATGATGAAACTTACTTTCGGAACGTCCTTCGTATATCCCGCTAATCAAAATAACTGGTGATAAAACGAATCCCTGGTTCACCCAGTACCTTTGAAGGCTAAGGAATAAGAAGAAACGGTTATACACGAATGCGAAGCACACAGGCTCGCCCACGGCTTGGGAAAGATATAACCTATGTTTGAAAATGTACTGCTCAGCTGTAAGTGAGGCTAAAGATAAATACTATTCCCATGATCTACCTTCTATTATTAAGTCCAACCTCAAAAAGTTTTGGCAGGCAATATCACCTGATCGCGGTTCGCACCATATTTCATTAGATGGCAAGAATGAAGTTCCGCTCACTGATAGTGAATGCCCCGCAGTCTTTAACACTTTTTTTTCATCCATGTTCACAAATGAAGACCTTTCACTCATTCCTGAAGTCGCTGATTTCGACAGCCAGTACATGGAACCCATCAATATTACTGAAGATGGTATCGCATGTCTCATTAATAACCTCAAAATATCTAGCTCTTCAGGAGTCGATAATATTAACTCTAAAGTTTTAAAAAATACCACTTCCATATCTAGTAAAATTTGGTACCATATTTTCTGCCAGTCATTATCATCAGGTCTGCTCCCCTCTGATTAAAAAATTGCTAAAGTGGTACCTGTGCACAAAAGTGGCAGCAAGAATTCCTCTGAAAACAACCGTCCAATTTCAGTAACAAGCATATGCTGCAAAATTGCTCGAGCATAAGATAGCATCTCACATATATGAACAGCTTGAATCAAATAATTTTCTCTTTACTAACCAGCACGGCTTCAGGAAAGGTTTATCAGCGAAACACAGTTACTAGAGCTCATTACTGACATGGACATTCTCATTCTCACATGGACCATAACATTCAAACAGATTGCCTCTTTATCGACTTTTCTAAGGCTTTCAACTGTGTAGCTCACAGCAGTTTGATTTCCAAATTAACTGCTCTCATATTAAACTGTTATCTTGGATAACAGTTTCTATCTTGGATCCGTAACTATCTTGGATCCGTAACTTCCTAACTAATCGTCAGAAATTGACAGTTGTGAACAATTTTACGTAGCCCCGCGCCTACGTAACTTCCGCTGTACCACAGGGGCCATTGCTTTTTCTAATTTACATTCATGACCTGCCCAATAACATCTCTTCTTGCAGGCAAATTTTTGCCAATGATTGTATATTATACCGACCAATTACCCGCTTCGAGGACCACCTTATTCAAGGTGACCTTCAATGCATTAGCGACTGGTGCAACACCTGGCAAATGACACTTAATTCATCTCAATGTGAAGTAATTACTTAAACACACAAGCACTTTAACTCGAGTTTTTCTTATTATATAAATGCGGATCCAGTATTGGAAGCTTCACTGTACAAATATCAAGGTGTTAATCTCGCACCAAATCTTTCCTGGGATTCATATAACAACCATATGCGCTAATGCTTCAAAAACACTAAGGTACATTCATCGCAACCTATGTAAATCTCCGTCTAACATCTGCAGGTTAGTTTTCCAGACTTTTATCCATCCACAGCTGGAGTTCGCATCCCCAATATGGTCTCCTCATCACGAGTACTTAATCTGCACGTTAGAAGCCATCCAAAACCGAGCTAGTCGATTCATTTCCTGCAATTACAATAGGCAGTCAAGCATAACTCGAATCAAAGTAGACCTTTCACTTCATGCACCAAGTATAGTCGTCGATCGTGACGTGGCATTGCTGTCCTTGCTCCCATAAATATGTCAATCATATGAAGTTATCGTCTTTGCTGCTGGAACATACAAGGTGCATTTCACGAAAAACTGAATAATGAGTTAAATTTCAATCGCATCTACGGAAACAAGGATGCATTTAATTTGTCAGCTTTGCCACGAGCCATCCACTTGTGGAATTCCCTTCCCAAGAGCACTGTCATGTAAATGGACAGATATGAATTTGAGCAACTCCTGAACCTGCAGTTTCTTTTCTAAATATGTGTCATTCTGTATGCTATGTTCTGTATATCTACGTAATGTTACGCAGATTTTTTTTCTTTTTCATGCTTCCAGCTACACTTCTTTTTATTATGTGCACGAGCAATGTGTGTGGTAAAACGATGTTTTGTAAGCTACCCCGAACTGTAATTTCTGTTTAAGCATTGTTAGTATCGCTTTTTGTTTTCCTTTTCCTGCTTTAAACTACACTTTTTTTTACACAATGTTTGCTTATGTGCATGATAAAATTTATCCAATGTTTTGTTCGCTACCCCGTCTTCTTCATTTGTAAACCTGTTTTGCAACGATGATTTCTACCCATCGTTGCAGCACTCAAGTGTAGAACTGTCTTGCAATGATGTCCCCCTCACTCAATGCTCCTCATGGTGCCTGTAAGGTATTTTGATCACACTCGCTGCGGTAGCCGTGAGGCCGATCGCCGTCTCTTCGGATGAGTCCATGTCCCAGGTAGCAACTGACGCAGCCGCGAGCTGTTCTCTACCAATCGCCACGCTGACGGCGTGCGCCTCCACCCCTCTGTACTTTGCAGCGTCTACGTAGCGGACATCCTCGTCGTCTTCGTACGCCTTTCTGAGCATTTAGATTCTCGCTGTTCTTCCCTTGTGATACTCGGGATGCATGTTGCGTGGCAGCGTCATGACTTTGATGTTGTTTTGTAGCTGCAGCGATATTCTTTTCTTGCCTTTGTCGTTGTCTTCTACTTGGTATCCCAGGCTTCTCAGGGTGTCTTTTCCCGGCTTGGTCAGCTTGAGTCAGCTCATTCTATGAGCTTCCACTAGCTCTTCCTAAACATTATGGATACCCAGGCTCAGTAGCTTTGATACCGTTTGGGCTAACCCTAACGCCGTCTTGTGTGCCTTCCATATCAGGGCGTCCAGCTTGTCACGCTCGCTGTATTTGAGTCCCAGGTAAGGCTGTACGTCACCCTACTGGTAACCAGGGTCTGCACTATCCTGAGCGTATCTTGCTCCTTAAGGCGATGGTCTTGCTGAGTTGGTTGATGGTAGCGCCGTCCTTTTCCAAAGTGAGCCCCAGGACTCAGAGCGTGTTCACCTTGGATATTCTTACGCTGTTCAGCGTCACTTCGAGGTCCGGCGTCTCCAGTGGAGGATGCCTCCTCGTCCTCCCCCTCAACACCAGCAGCTCTGACTTCTCCGGGGCGCACGCGAGGTTGCACTCACACAGGTAGCTCTCGGTATTGCCAACCGCCTCCTGCAGCGTGTCTTGCTGCTCTCCCAGTATAACGCATGCTCAATGCCCTTTATTTCCCTCAGGAGCAGTGGCAAGCCCCTCATAGCACAGTTGAATAGCAGCGGGGAGATTACTGAGCCCTGAGGGGTTCCTTTCTGCGGGACTCTGAGCTTTTACATTCTCCGGTGGGCCAGTCCCCCCGTGGCCGTCTGGTCTGTCGGGAAGTCCCGGACATAGTTGTACGTTTTTTGTTGAAAGGTATGGTCGAAAGCCGTACATGGTGCTTGCCAGGAATCCCTCTTCCTCCAGGTACAGGGAAAGCCGGTTGTGAACCATGTGTTCGAATAGCTTGCCTGCACACGACGTGAGGGAGATCGGCCCCAGGTTTTGTAGATTGACGGTTTTCTTAGGTTTCGGTATCATGGTCACGTCCGCATCGTTCCTCGTGGCAGGGATCTTGCCGCTTTCCCAGTATTTGTTTTTGTACTTTAGTAGTCGTGTCGTGGCCTCGGCATGCAAGTTGCGAAGCATGGTATTATTTATTCTGTGTCTCCCGGGCGTCATGTTCGTCATCAATTTCCCCAGCGCGGCCAGGACCTCTGCCTCGGTGAAAGGGTTGTCCAGCTCTGGGTTGGGTTGGCCTGTGTACTCTGGCAGGGTGACAGGGGGCTGTTGGTGTTGTGCCCAAGTACCTTTCGGTGACGACTTGCAGGACGTCTTCCTCCGTCCCCTGGAAGTTGTGAATCAACCGCTGGATCTGTTGTCCCGTGATGGCCTTCAATTCCGTCTTGGCTAGCAATGTCTTCAGGAACGCCCACGTCTGGTGGTTGCTAAAGGTGCCTTAGAGCCGGTCGCACACCTGGTTCCAGTTTTGTCTGGCCAGGTCCTCGGCGTACTCTTCCGCTTGCCTCGTAATGCCGGTGATGCGGAGCCTGACTTTGCGATTTCTTTTCTGCTTCTTCCATCTTCTGAGCAGGCCCCGCCTCGCTTCCCACAGGTGGAGCTAGTGGGAGTCCATCTCAGGGTTGTCGATGCTGAGTTCGACTGTCTTGGTATGCTTGTCCCCCATTTCGACGATTCGCTTCATCCAGTTTTCATTCTTGCGGTCCAGTCCATGATCTTGGCCTGGCCCGTCCTCAAGGGGGTGTTGTGGTGTCGTATTATTGTCTGAACAATGCGGTGATCACTCCCCAAGGTTTCGTCCACCCTCGCCCATAGGACCTGCCGTATGCCGATGGAGAGGGTGAAGTCGGGGCTGGTGTCCCTCCAGACGCTGTTTCCCACCCTGGTGGGAATGTGAAGGTCGTTCCACAACGTCAAGCCATACTGTTCAGCCACGTCGTGCACATTGTTGCCCTTTTTGTTGGTGACGTGGTAACCCCAGGCGACATGGGGTGCATTGAAGTCGCAGAGTACGATTAATTTCGGTCCTTAGGTGATGTTTTTTGTTGGCCGTGAGGAGCCCATCGAAGTCATTTAGGGTTTCAGACGGCGGACTGTGCACGTTTAGTATAAAGAGGGACTGGAGTGTCTTCACTCCCGGTATTACTTCTACGAGGGTATGTTCTGTTCCGATTGATGTAATGCTGATGTATTGTGTGCTGCTTCTTCATGAGAATGGCCATCCTCCCCTCGGCTATGTGGGTCTCATAGCCGCAGAGTTTGAGTTCGGTGGTTGCTGTCTCCTGTAGGGCGATGATGTCCAGTTGATGACTGCAGGTGAATTGTAGAAGGTTTTGCGTTTTACGTCATATCGATTGACAGTTCCATTGCCAGATTTTGAGCATTTTGTCCTTTCCCTTCTTAATCACCATTTTGAGGTGTAGGACCTCATTGTTTCTACGCTGGTCTGATTCGGCTTTTTTCTTAGTTGTTCTCGTTCTTGTTCAAGGGTGGCGAGGCACCGATCAGTCTCGTCAGTCCTGATGGTTAGGTTGTTGATCGTGTTGGTGAGGGCGTCAATAACCTGTCCCATCTTGAGGATGGTTGTGTTTATCTTTCCGAACTTTTCAGTCATGGCACTCGTAATTTTCTTTTCATTAGCTTAGTGTTCAGTTCCCTGAGTGATTCTACCATTTTTTCCAGCTTCGTGATTTGCTACTGCTGATGTGTGTTAGCTAAGAAGTCTGGGGAGGGAGCGTTGAGAGGCTTGACAAGGTGTGCCCAGCTCACCTTCTGTTCCTGTGTTGTTGCTGGTGGCAGCATTGTGACTGGGACTTGGACCTGCCTTCCGCCTCCTCTTCTGAGGTGCTGTTTGCCCGCAGTCTGCTCTTCGACCTATTTCTTGCTTCCCTTATTCGTAGCGGTAGGGGTGCTGGCTTCAATCGCTTCTTGCAATCTCTTCTCGCTGTCATGTGGGGCAGACCGCACAGCTGGCACTTTGGTTGGAATTCATGGTCTTCTTGGCGAACTTACTAACCCTTAGTGAAGTCTTTCGAACTGTCACAGCCGTAAAGCACCCCTATCTGTAGTTTGCGCCACAGTGGCGGGAAACAGTCGAGGGCCTGCACTCTGTTTCAGCATCTCTGAAACACATATGACTGACTTGACTACAAGCGTCACTCCCCTGTACAGAACATAAGAACACACAAAGTGTGCCAGTGCCAGTTGTGTCCGCACCCTCAGTTTGGCAAGCCTAGGAAGAGAAACAGACAAGGGTTAAGGGTTCTGTGTTGGGTTAGCATGATTACTCTTTAATGACGGTTCTGCTCGAAAAATAGTATAACCTAATGACAAAATTTACGACTGCAATAAACATTCAAATCCGTTCACCTGCTCTAGTACAAGAGATAAAAACTAAATAAAAGCGCGACACATGAGCACTGCTTTTAAAGGCCAACTGCAACGAAATTCTGGACCACGTAAAAAGCTCAGTTTCAGCTAATTTAGATGTATAGCAGCCTCCCTGAAAAAGTCATATGCTTGAAATGCGAGTGGGTGCGTCTCAAAACGCTCGGAAAAATATAAGTTTTTTATACCGAAACTGATAAAACGCGACCATTAACACTGACTGGAAGTGGCGTACTTTGGAGACTGCAGAGAAGCAGCGCCTGGGTCGTCTGCTTCCTTTGATTGTATACCGTTCCCATGTATCAGCAAACAGGTCCTAGACGTCTGCTAGCCAGTATTCTTTGCAAGCTGCTTCGTGCACTGTGCCAACGCAGTTGCGCACCCGCGCTGTTCTTTTAATGCGAAGTATTCTCCCAGTCAAGCAGAGCCTCAATGCGTTCTGCCTCCACTCGTACAAGAGCGCATTGGGATGGCCAAGGTAAAGTGAGAAAGCTCAACACAGACGCGATCCACACGTGGCACAGCTTTAAGCTACGTCGGCGATAACTGGACGCTCTACAGTCTAGTGTGGCTGGTGCGGATATTGAACATGTCCTATCACACACCAGAGCCGCTGGAACAGGGTGCATCGCGCGCTAGCTTGGCTGACCAATAGGCTGCTGACATATATACAGTTCGGGTTCACTGATGCGAGCATATAACCTCCTTGGATGCGAGCGTGTTCAGTTGTTGCCTTCGACAAACAACAAAGCTCTCGCTCGCTGTGGCAAGAACTTATCGCCGTGCTGCTGCAGGTCAAGTTTAAAGTGCAGGGTAAACTTTTAGCGATCTTAGCGTCTCGAATATGATGTAACTGATTTCACCGACTTCTGCCTGGCAGGCTGTAAACGCCGGACTCGTTGACTGTTAAGGACAACTGCCACCATCTGTAATAAAGGATGACAAGTAGCTGAGGCTCGGCATGGCCGGGCAAGAGGCGTCTACCCTCTATCACGGCCGTGGGCTCGGTGCTAAGTGCGCGTAAACTCGCGGCCAGATAGGCCGGGCTCCGGCCACAGTAACATTTCGCCGATTTTGCTCTGGCGGCATCACATTCTTGCATGGCTTGCTGCAGCATCTACACCATGCTGCAGCTCTACTCAGCGTTACGTAATGCACAACCATTGCTTGTGTTCGAGTACGTGTTCAAGCACTCAACGGCCACGCAATGCGTCGATGTTCTTGTAACAGTTCGATTCACGTGTGCAATGAGAAAGCACGCCCATAGAGACAACCATCCACTTGCGCGCGTTGAGTGAGCGATGCGCTTGGGCGCCTAGGCGCAACTGAGAGATCAGCAGTCGTGTACGGTTCTCCAACGTTCGACATTTCGGCATCACTACCACTTTGCCACCAGGTGTACATTTTGTCTGCATAGGTGCTATTTAAAGGCTGCCAATGAAAAACATTTGAAAATTACCAGCCCAGCGGCTTTGCGAAGATTACATTGATAGTATACGCTAAGCATTTGTAGGCAATTTGGCCCAAGTGAAATTTCGTTGAAGTTGGCCTTCAACCAGGAGGAGTTCAGTGAAAAAAGAATCATTGTTATGAAGGAGAAGCAAACACACATGCAAACAGCAAGTCAGCCTGATTCATTACTAAAGGAGAAAAACAAAGTGAGGATAAAATACATTATTTGGGTGAGAAGATAATGCACCAACTATCACACATCAAGAAATGCAGTCACACAAGTTTAGAGAAGCACAAAGAAAAATGCTAATAAAACGTGACATTTCTGAACACACTAGGCTTATATCAGTGATCATGGGAGTTTATGTTCTTTAACACTTAATCGACATTCCCTAAAACCAGGAATAGATGCATAAACTCCGTTTTCTCAAAGAAGCATGCACATGTTACAAACCTAGGTTTAGTCTAGCTGCATGTTAGGACTGCAAAGAAAATGATGCTGTTCGCAACACCTGTTCACAACGAGAGTAGAGGCAGCTCGCCCTTGACTTGGCCCGCACAAACAAGCAAGATACACCGAACAAAAATATTTCTATGGCAGCACCAGATTACATCGCACTTCACATCTGGGCAGTGCCTGTTTTTACAGTGCAATTGGTGTTCCAGTCTATTTAACTAGAACTATTGACCATTACGAGCTCGACCATACCTGCTTCGAACACTGCCACAGTGTTCCTGCACAAAAAAAAAGGACAACTCTAATAGTGCATTGACTGCACTGCATCAGAGCAATAAAAAAGATCATTATCTGAGTACCATTACAGTGGCCTCACCTTGTCCCCTTTTGGATTTTCCATTACATCAATCGCCATGCAGAGGACATCCAGGGTCGATGGTAGTGTCCTTCGTGCCCTTTCGTACACCCTGTCAGTAGTCTCGGAGCAACAGCTTGGTGCTTTGGTTCTCGTTCCTCTACACCTGGAAACGCAAGGAGTGCCACAAGCATTACAATTACAATGCTAAATAAATAGGTTCACTGTGGCTCCGAGTAACTTCACATGTAGGTCATTTAACTGTGCTCTAGAATTCTAACATGAATTTGCAATTTCCTTGGGCTGAACCGCTCTAAACTGATTCGGCTGAATACATGAGCTAAAGTGAGTTGCACAAATGAAAAATAAAATAAAAATAAAGCTATCGAAATGCTCCATACCGTTTGGTTCCGTCAGCTTGCCGCACTTTGTAAACGTCTGGAAAAAGCGTCGGGTTGTAGCCAGGATGACTTTCTATGGTGCTTTTTTCTTCATTGACGAAATGCTTAGAGCAAATCCTGGTTGATTCGGTCGGGACCCATTCGGAGCCATCTGCTGCGCTGAAAAATGAGATTTATTAACCACGCGAGCTTAATTTACATGACGCGAATGTTCGTTTTTCATCATGTACAATGATCGTTGGTCATTATGCCCCTTCCAGAAGGTGCGATTTCGCTTGCGAATTCCTTTGCTTGCCAATGCGCTATGCGTTTGCAATGCGATTTTGCAAATGTAAATTCGTAAGAGAAAATCGCACGCCTTAAAACGGCGACGTTGATCGTCAATGAATTGGCGGTAGCCAGCATAAAATAAGCGTCCTCGGCATAAAATGTTGCTCATCGCACACGCCATGTGTAATCCTGATCGTAACAAATGCTAAGAAGTCGTCAAATCGTCACAGTCGTGACAATTTTCTTTTAAATGTTGAGCGCTGACCAGGCCGTGACCGCTGGCGTCGCACAACGAGCTGCGGAACGCGCACCGTGTAGCACGATTGACAAAACAAACCCTTCTCACAAATATGATGAAAGAAGCTGACTTACTTTACTCTCCTCACAGCTGCGATCCATTTCTTACGCCGTTCTAGTTCGTAAGGCCTGCCAGGAAACCTGTACAACTTTATGCCGGGCTGGCCTTCGTGGTTGTGACAGTCCTTCACGCAGCAGTATCGCCGGTTCCAGCATTTGTTCTTTTTCGCACCTCCCTCAATTCCTACGCTTACCCGTGAAGCACATGCCATTGCACTGTCGCAAGACGCATCCGAAAAACACAAAAAGCGGCTAATGAACCAAGCAAGACGGCTCCAACCGTGGTCGACACGAAGTGCAGGGCGCGGGAACCATAGAATCAACGCCTTCTAAATAGTCTTGATAGAATACTAGAATACGTGTCGAGCCGGCCGAGCCGCAGAGCAACCTCCCCAGTGCTGTCACGTCGCTGCGGCAGATGGCAGCAGAGTAACCGCAAACTCCACTGTACTACGGTGGCTAAATGGGTAGGTGGACCGTGCCGATCAAGGTGCCGATTATGGCCTGCGAGATGTGCGCGCGCCGGTTGGAAACGACCGGCGCACCAAATCTCGGAGGCGATATGCCGACGTGGTGCGGACTTGCGTAGTTCACTACTTTTCCGCGTGATGACAGCAGGAGTAAGGCTGCGGTCAGAGGCCTGTTGCGAAGCGCGCGTCGTCTGCTACTGAGTATGTTGTTACTGCACTGGTTTTGATGGTAAAATATGAAAAAGAAATGGTTAAATTATGTTGACAGAGTGCATAAAAGTGTGATATTTCTTGCTGCAATGAGTAATTTTCAAAAGCGATCGTTTGTATCATCTGTTAACACACTGACGTCACGGTGCGCTGCGCTCGCAATCACGATAGTTCTCCCAGTTCCTGTAATTTACTTAGAAGTTTAAGGAGCGAAGCGTAATGCTCGTGAATACGAAGCTCTCTAGGCTTCTGTGTTCCTGCACAGAAGAAAACTAGCCGGAGGGGCGGCACTTTCATTGCGTCGAGTCGTAAGTTCGGCTGCAAACATGCAAGCCACAGGTTAAAATATCCCAAATTCTGACGCCACGAGACCCAGAGCTTTCAGCGAAATGTGAGCTTGCAGATCGTTGCGCCGAGCAAATGTTTCAACTGCATTAGTCGGGCCAGTGGCGCACCGACGGGGGGGGGGGGGGGGGGGCGATTCGGGGGTTGTAACCCCCCCCTGAGGCCGACTTAATCCCCCCCCCGCCCCCCTTTTGTTTAACCCCTTTTCTTTCCTTACGCATTTGAGTACTGCAACTTAGATGTAAGACGCGCAATCGTCTGCACACTCGCAAAAAGCGCATTTTTTTGACAATTTCCCGTGAAGAAATCGAAATTAGTGTTGTTTAGATGGTATTGGCAAACTGTCAACCTCCCCCCCCCCCCCCCCCCCCCCCCCCCCTGGCAGAGATCCTCGGTTCGCTACTGAGTCGGGCGCGAGCGCCACTTCGAGGGACATTTAATTGAGCGTAGTGCAAATTCCAAGGGTGCATCTGAGGCTAATGAGTGACGCTGTTCGTACGACGCTACCCGGCACTCACGCTGAAGAATACTCCCGCAGAAAGAACAAGCCAGACTTCGAGGGGATGCCGGTCGCTAAATTAATCGTCGAGAGTCAGGGAGCCAAACTTGCATGCACATGCGTTTCAAGCGAATAGGAAATATCGAATGAAAATGATGCGTGATGAACGGGTGTTCGAACAATGAGTATTTGTACGCAAGTGAGGAAATTAACCTGTTGAAAAACGGTCGACAAAATGATTCTGCGTGAGAAGCTTCTTTGAAAACGTTTTGGCAAGTACGACGACAAATATCCTCAATAGCCTACATATCATAATAACATTCAGCTTCAAGTGCAGCGGTTGCAATTCTGAAGAAAATGACTGCTGCGCGCACTGCAGCTGGCTGATTCTTAAGGCGAAAACCTTATATGTGTCATGGCGAGGTCTCCGTTTGAAGGCCGTTTCAAAACCGCGTCGTCGACACGAAATGATCATCTTAGGATAAGAGGCAATAATGAGCACAAAACCGCTTATAATGGTGGAAGAATGATTACGCAAGTGAACTGAAGTGATAATCGGTATACAGAGATGTTAATGAGGTGAGCTCTTGTCGGTGAATTAAGAGTGAATCGATGGTGAATATTCAAGGGGGGACAGGCGTACAACGAAATGTAATGATGAGATAGAGTGAGCCAAGATAATGAAGAGTAAATGAGAGTGAATGAAGGTGAATCAAGTGGGGATAGAGTGAATCAAGAGTGATGAAAATTGGAAATTCGGAGTAATAGAGCAAACCAAGTGTGATGGAAGTAAAACCGAGATGATAAAGTGAATGAAGGTGAACCAAGCAATGATAGAGTGAATCATGTGTGAATTAAGAGTGAATCAAGGGGCTATGGAGAGGTGCAGTATCTTGCAAAAATATATGTGAGATCTGAGGGCCCAAGTGAGAGTGACTCAGCAAAAAAAGTCCAGAGTCACGGTTCGAGTCTGGTGAATCATAGGGAGGGTGACTGCAAGTTTTGGTTTCAGAGTGACGATGACTCAGCAAAAAGTGTGGAGTCATGGTCCGAGTTTGATGATATAAGGATGACTTGCAAAAATGACTGCGAAATATGGGTTCCGAGTAATGATGGCTCAGACCCCCCCCCAGTGCTGAGTCATGGTTCGAGTTTGGTGAAATAAGGATGACTTGCAAATGACTTTGCAAAGTGGTCGTCGTGTCATTGAGTTAGCGGTGTTTGGGCTTTCGCCTTCAAGTTGTAGCATAAGGGACTCCTAGTAATTTTCTTCTTCCAGCTCAAGCCTTCTAGACTGGTCGCTTGTGAGCAGCACAAACATGAACTTACGAACAGCATCGCCAAGCTAATCAATTGCTCCCCTGCACTTTCTTGTGACAAGCAACAACATGGCTCTTGGGCGTACTCCAGAAAATAACATAAAAATGCACCTTACGCTACGGTACGCCTATTGTGAGCGCTGCTATGCAGTGCCGTGTTTGCTGTAAAAGCTTAAGGCGTTGCTGGTTGGCAAAAATGGTTGTTGATTTATATTGCAAACGTGCACAGCTCGACACAAATTAGCATACATCTCGTTTATAATAGCACCCATACGCGCTAAGAAATAAAGCCAGAGTGTTTAAATATTTATTCGATTGTGTTTTACATTCCTTCAGACCAAGTCATTTTCGTTAAGCATTTTGTGGTATAAGAATACTACCTGCACGAATTACGTTCGCATACAGCACGCACATACTGATTCGTAAAACAAATTTCACCTCTAGCTCTCCTTTTAAAAGAACTGGTGAAAAAACTGGTTCGTCCGTGCAGAACTTGTGCTGCACTTCGTAAACTCAATTTTAAGCGGCGTTTACCGAAAAAAAAAAAGCTGTAAGAGCTCTAGAATATATTTCTGCCTCACAGACCGGGAAACAAACAACTTACGGACAAGGACCTTCGCAAGTGACAAAGCTCCGCTGCATTCAGAAACATCTGTCTATGGTGTAACAGTGAAGATGGTTTTCAGTTTAAGTACAATGATAAATACGCCGAATTTACGGCCGCAGCAGCACCCGGCGCGCGCCGCTTGTGACAGGCCTCTGACCGCAGCGCCGTGTTTGTCGTCAAGAAGCGGCTGACTGTGAATGGCTGACTCTTTATTAATTTCATTCTGGCTCCTTCTTTTCTATTCTTCCCCTTTCCCTCTCCACAAGCGTAGGGTAGCCAACCGGGCATGACCTTGGTTAACCTCCCTACCTTTCCCTTCTCGTTTCTCTCTCTCTTGAGAATCGCTATGCACTGAACTTTTTAGCTGCGCCCTCTAGCCTATTTTCTAAGCACTAATGATTCATTCCCTGAGTATCTTTTTTTTTCCTCGAGAGGCGGCGATTTTTACCGGTGGTTCAAAGATTGCGGTTCGCTTCATTTGTTCACGAAGATGGCAGATGCTCCGGTCGCAGGCGGACCCTTTCGCAAACAGCTTCCTTGTGGCGATTCTGTCGCGTCTGCAAGGGGTTATTCTGCTTGTTGCTACTGTTAGACATTGTAATCTGAAGCTTTATTTGTTGCGTACACAATTTAGATTTTTTAAAATGGCAAATGCATACTTTACGGTGTTTTGGTGCCATGCTCAGAGTTATGTTTCGCCGAAACGCCCTGTTCCGAAAAGACCGGAGCCTAGCTCGGGGCTTTCGCCGAAACGAACGCGACAGCTGTCAATAAGTTGCCCCGCCGTCGGTTTTCGATGACAACGTTTTCGATGACAAAGCCCAGCAACTTTTTTTTTTTCATATGGTCGAGCGGGGCCCCTGAAAGTTGGGGGCCCCGGGGCTGCAGCCCCCATCATCATCATCATCATCACCATCCTATATTTACGTCCACTGCAGGACGAAGGCCTCTCCCTGTAGTCTCCAATTACCCTTGTCTTGCTCTAGTTGATTCCAGCTTGCGCCTGCAAATTACCTAACTTCATCACCCCACCTTGATTTCTGCCGTCATCGACTGCGCTCCCCTTCTCTTGTTATCCATTCTATAACTGTAACACCGGTTATCCATCCTACGCATTAGATGGCTTGCCCAGCTCCATTTCTTTCCCTTAATGTTCATTAGAATATCGGCTATCCCCAGTTTGTTCTCTGATCTACACCGCTCTCTTCCTGTCTCTTAACGTTAGGCCTAACACCTTTCGTTCCATCGCTCTTTGTACGGTCCTTAACTTGTTCTCGAGCTTCTTCGTTAACCTCCAAGTTTCTGCCCCATATGTTAGCACCGGTAGAATGCAATGATCGTACAATTTTCTTTTCAACGATAGTGGTAATATCTATAGTCAGGATTTGGCAATGCCTGCCGTATGCACTCCAACCCAATTTTATTCTTCTGTAAGTTTCCTTCTCATGATGAGGGTCCCCTGCGGAGACTGAGCAAGAGCTAGCCGTTCGGCTCGCAAAACGCTTGATCTTGTCGGGTTATAATTTATACCTGGCTTATATCAATGAGTGTATACCTAAGTATAATAATTACAGCTAAATCAAAGGCTAACAAAGTGAAACCAAGGCTTATCCAGGCTAAACCAAACTTTCGCTTCGCATATCCAGGGTTAGCTGAGCTAAGCCGCAGCCAATTTTTTTTTCTCAGAAGCATGGTTTACCAAGCACCAGGAGCGAAACTGGCGCTCATGACGCAATTCCTGCTTATCTGGGGGGTATACTTGTTGACATAGCCGTGGTTTTAGCGGCCAAATCCTGCGTTTTCTGCCAATGTTCTGCCAATTTCATATAGTGATTTCCAAGCGCTTTCAACTCTTACAAATGCCTAGTGAGATGATAAGGAAATTTATTCACACGTAGGCACGCGTACAACTGTGGTATGAACATAGATTACAATATAACGTATCGCACATGCAATACATCGTACTTGATATAAAGAAAACAAATCAGCACACAAAATAGTAAATGGTGTATGCTTGACACTGGTGACACATCAAAAATCACTATGACAGTGTACACGCAAAAACACAAATGTCAGCCTCGAATTCGTGAATGACACCCAAGGCACACGCTAGTACAGAGTCTTTAGTGAGGCAAACAAAATTTGGGCCCTATTCTGGCTGCAGCAAACTTTGCCTCGACAGACAGTTAGGTACCGCGTATAGACCAGCGACGAAGAAACTCGGCTTCACCGAGTTTAAACAGCTGTTCTTCAAGATGACCCCATATTAGCCCCCATAGTTTTCGTACTCTGGGCATAGAGCTCTGGGGTACATTGCTCTATTTGGATGCCGGGATCGTTCACAGATAAATTGTGCACTGAATCGGCGTCGTACGTCGTTACAACAGCCAGAACGCAGCAAAATAAAAGAGAGCATAGGAGCATCACAGTAGCGAACGCGAAACGGGCACTGATTATGTTCCTCACACAGGTTAGTGGAAGCAAGCTGATTCCTAAAATACCAAGGTTGCAGAGTCTCGCACAGGGACGGGAACGCGACGTCTGCGCCACGCATCGTTCCGTGAACGCTGCGTCAGCTTCGTAGTGGGGAGCAGAGGAAAAGCAGCCCTTACGGGCAGCAGAAGCCACCGTTACTAGATTACTTTATCTAGTAACATTGGCAGAAGCGGTGTAAGGCGCCATCGTTAGTACGTCTCCGAATCGGAGACAACGTCCATGGTAGTGGTGTCTCGTGGCATTTTCTTGCATTTCTTGGAGGGTGTCGCCGTTGGTTCTGATGACGTAGGACTCTCTGAAGACAGAATTCTCTTCGCGTCCGCAGACGCCGTTCGTGAGCGCGTGCGTGTCTCCTTAACCGCTGCACTGGTACTACTCGCAAGCGCTGTCGTTTTCTTGACAACTGGCGTGATCCTCGACGGACCGGCCGAGACTTCGGGGATGGCCGAGATGGCGTCCACCTGCGTCCTCGCCAGTGTTCGGTGTTGCAGCTCATGTAAGAAGCCGTTCTCGCTGTGATCGCGTAAGTGGGGCATCTAACGCAGGCTCCTCGTCATTTCCCGCGACAGACGACGACATAGTGGCAGGTAGTGCCTTGTTGCTCTCCTCGTCAGTAGAGGGAGAAGACGCCGCGTCGCTCGCACCAGCTGGCAGCGGACGCTGGCGTCGGCACCTCTGGTGCACTTACTTCTTCTCCTGGTTGATCGGTGGTTTGCTTCTGCGCTGTTCCTTCAGGTGCGTTGTCCTCCAGAGCTGGTTGGGCGGGCGTTGCTGGTGCTACTGCAGCAGCATACGAACGTGGTTTCACGCAGTCAACAGTGGCGTGCTCGCCATTGCAACGTCTGCATGGCACATTGCACTGGCATGGCCGAAAATGGCACATCGGGCGCATCGAGATGACGTGCAGGAGGCTCCAAAATGACCTGCCGCACTTGGAGCACACTCTCTTCATTCCTTTGTATTCCAGCATTACCCGAAAGCCAGTCACCATGATGAAATTCGGTGGAGATTTTACCATCTCGAGCTTGACCAGTCGGCTGCCATTGCTGATATCCGTCCTGTCCTTGAAAACAACATCGGAAAGGCCTCGGCACTTCTCATACGGTGAAAGTGCAGCAGTCAGGACGTCGTCACTGACACAGGGTGGAAGACGATACACCATCACATAAACCACTGGAGTGACCATGCGTTTCACCGGTACGACCTTGTTGGCGAGTAGCAGAGAGCCTTTCGCCGCCATCTTGGCTGCCTGAGCCGCGGAGCGGACAGCTGCCAAGAACTTGCGGCCATGATGTTGCAGATACTGCAACCCTCCGGCACCTACGACTTCTTCGACGGAGTCGATGATGGCGTCAACTGGCGTTGAAACCGGTACATTGAAGAGAAAGCACTGGGCTTCCGTAGGGCGTTGCACGGGCGCTGGCTTGTCCATGGCTGCTTCACCTAAGCAACCACGACGCAATGCGCGGTGCCCAGGTTGATGACAGGTATGAAAAGATGCGAGATCATCCGGGAAACCAGACAGATAAAGAGAAGTTTATTTCTAACAGACATTCATGAAAATACATGCGCACTTGAATTCTTGTACAGATAGCCAGACATCTCAACTGTTAAACGGGTATTTATCCCGTATCGTCGAACTGGCATAGTAGCGGAGTTTGGATCTCAATAAGTAAAACCGTAATACGGACTCAAGGTATCTGCAAGGTTCTTGCAGTTACATTTTTTATTAGCCAATAAATACCCAAAAGTGAGAGTACTTTTGATATCTCCATCTGTTTCGGCATGTTCCTTTTAATCTAACACACTTTTTGCTAAAGCATTCAAAAAAGCAGGCAGGGTCAATGTCGTAAATATAATTCAATACAGCTGTTGTCGCGAGCTTGCTGGAAGACATCTAATAGAGTTGCCAACTCTCAAGTTCACCTATTTCGTGGTATAAGGGGGGGAAAGAATGTTCGGGCTTCGGGGCGGCTTGTGACGACCAACCACGGTGTAAGAACACGGTGTAAGAACATTCTTTATTATTCTTACACCGTGCGACCAACCCTATCAGTGGCAGATAGGGTGCCCCGATGTCCTCCTCCCCCGAGGAGGACGTCGAAGCTCCCTAGTGGAAGATAGGGTGCCTAAAGCCCCTATATATAAAAAGTAGCGTCACGCTTTGAAGAATGCCGCCGCCTCCTCGCACACACTGTCCGAGGCCGACGCCGCGTCGGTATTGGCCTAATGGCATCACGTGGACCGTCGAGCCCCCAGGCGCTGGCTGCGTTTGTTTACGATCACGCTCCATCGCCATTTTAGCCCGAGAAGCCTCTACCGACTGGCGAGGAGCACGACGATAGCGGCGAACACAGTCGGCGATCGTCGAATCTGATCAGCGGTGAAAGATAAACAAGTGCACGTGTTTCAAGCGGTGTAGGCGGCGCAACGGTCGAAAAAGGAGCGCGAAAGAGAGGAGAAACGAGGAGGAGGGAAGGTGGAGGAGGAGAGTGTCGCTACTTTTTATATAGAGGGAGTTTTAAGGGTGCCTCGATGCCAGCGCCGCCGTTCAGGGTGGAGACAACTTCGCTGGCGCCGCCATATTGAATCACACGAGCTCAGACTCGGCTACGCTTGCGTTCATAAATACTGTTACTCGCGGCGCACTTCCAAGTGCTTTTGCCTTGATGAGGATTTCTTTTTATCGGTATCGCATCTGCACATCTTTATAACCAATAGCCGTTAACTCGTCGAAGGTCGAAGACGTAAATGTATGGCGCCGGGAACATGCCCCAAGTTGCCTAATTCAATTTAATATGCGGTGTGTATGTGTAAAATACGCACTATTTTTCTTTTTTGCGCTTCGATGCTTGGTATATAAGGTTTGCGACCCCCTGTGTGTGGAAGTTTTTCTTTTTCGCTGTTGTATTTTGGTTTACACATCACGCCTCCTTTACCGTAGCCAGCCACTCACGCACGGCGGTTAGTTTCCCTTGCGTTGCGCGTGCTCTTCGCGTTCGTTGCAATTATTTGAAGATATCTACGCACAATTTTGCTTTTTTTGCCCACAAAACTGTGTACTGACAGGATTAAGCTGGTGTAAAAATAACTGCGATGTGAAAATAAGGTTTAGTTAGTGCTGTAGAGAAAAATGTAACGTAACTTGTCTGTGTTAATCTTGCGTAGTACACATAAGAAACCAAACGATGCACAAAATTCATTTACTTAGTAATGTCTAGTACAGTCAATAATGAAACATGAAAAATTAAATGTACTGTGTGGCGCCTGAAGGTTATGTTGAAAGACGAGATAAAGAAAATTCGCAAGGTAGGCTCGACACACACAATTCGAGATAGGGAGAGCTTTTTAAAATTTATTCATTACATGGGGGGGGGGGCGGTCAAGTGAGTACATCAACTTTATTACACACAATATAAATTGTAAACAAGAATACAAACAAGAAAAGGCAACCGGGGGTAATATTAATCAAGATATACAGCCAGAATACATAAGCTACCATCGAATACGTCGCATCAGCCAAACACATCGATGGCGAGTACAGAACATTTTATAAATAACCATTAGAACACTGATAACTACATTGAAAAAATAAACAACACTGCATACATATTGCGTACAAAAACCTTAAATGAAACTAAGACAGTCAAATACAGATTAGCAATGTTTTTCACTTCGAAAATATAGTCCATGATGATGTAGGGCTGTTAACAGACGGCGCCCGTCCTGTCGATTTCCCTCGTACTGGTCCTCTTCAAAGTGTTTCTATGTACAAGTAAAACAACAAAAGTGATTATTGATATGAAAAGTTGCCTTGTAAATAGAGATAACCCATTACAGTGCTTAAAAATAAATTTTCTCAGAAGTAATGCTGTATTACATCGCTTCACACGTTTCGAAGAAATGCACAGGCTACAACAGACACCATGCCAGAAAGCGCCGAAACATTTTGGTCCCATGATGCCCCTTAACTCTACTACACCTGGGCATACCGTGCACAGACATTTAAAGACCGTCACAGTACCCACTACGATCGGGAATGAGCACGAATGACCATCGGCTTACGAGCTCACGCTACAAATATATTCGTCTAAAAAATCAGCTATATAACGTAACAACCCGAGATCCGCAAGATATCTGCTGAGAAATCAGAGAAAATCACAATGCTTCGCTTACCACGTACACAACAGCCGCTCTCCCCAGAAGAAGCACTGCATTCTTTAGTCCCAAATAACCAGCTAGCGAAAAAAGAAACTGAGAAAAAAAAAGAAACAAGAGACACACGATGTGTGCTTCCCGTGAAAAAGTAAAGTAGGTGGTTTACATGATGATTTGTAGCTAATGTAAGACTATTTCGCGGCGAAGCATTTTCGTCAGTCCTTAAAATAAGGGTACTACTCGCATAGACTGCGCCGATGAAAACGGCAAAAGCCTATGCGACGCGCGCTCGCTCAGACAGCATCGGTGCAGTGCTTAGTTCGTGAGCGAACGTAGGTACGTGAGCGAGGATCAGAGAATGCTTTCTTATTTAAATGAAAAACACGGTGCGATAGTCTAAACTTTCTTGACACTTACCTCGCAAATGTAGGAGCTATCCGCTGCCTTCCAGTGATACCGCTTTACTTGGGCTTCCCATCTCTTCGTTCGCTCTGGGTCCCGGGGAAGCGTAAACAACGAAGCCCTTTACGCGTCGATCCGGTGCACTTGGGGACACAACAGTCCGTCATGTCGACTCGATGCACTTGACAAGCTTGTCACTCATGCGGCTGAACACTGTCCAGCAAATAGAAGTGTCAGCGAAGCATCCGCGCGCACTGAGTCTCGAACTAAGCACTGGCACCAAGCAATCGCAACCGCTCGCAGTGATTCAAGATGGCGTCGCAGCGAGAAAGCGGTGGCGCGGGGGCGGTCAAAGGATCGCACCACCCTGACATAGCCTCCTATATATAGGAGGCTATGACCCTGAACGGCGGCGCTGGCATCGAGGCACCCTAGTGGAATAATCTGAGTGGCGCCCTCTCGCGTGTGGCGTCATAAGGTCAGGAGGGGGGGGGGGGGGGGTGAGGACTCCGCTGTTGCGCCGCGCGCGCGCTCGCTACGTGGCGCACTCGGCCGACCTGCTCTGCTCGAGTTCTTGAAATGTGAGTCTTCAATTTAATAGAACAGTATATGCGGCATGTTCCGGGAAAACTAATTCCTGCGAAATATCGAGCGGAGTCACCGTCGTCAACGCAGTTACTGTAGATTGCTCCTAGCGTCGTCTGCTATAGTCTTCAGTATGTAGTACATGTGCAAGCATGGCAATGGTTTCTTATCATCGCGGTTCTGTTGTCCTGGTGCACTCATGATGGTACGTCGGCCCTCTTTTTGACGATGAACACTTTGAACAGCAGCATTCGGCCTTCAGCTACTGTGTGTTATAATACTATTAAAGTCAATGTAGCCGCATTAGTAGAAGAGGAAGGAGTGTGAGCGGAGAAGACGAGAAAGAGAACGTTTTTGCTCGTGCGAGGCTCGCCCTGAGGCCTGTTTAATAAAGCAGTGGCAACAGGATTCTCTCTGTGGCTCTAGTACCTACCAATGGGGGATCAATTGAAATGAAGAATACGAAAGCCATTCAAGTGGAGCTTCGAAAGGCCACCACCCACTTCCAGAAGATCACCGAGGTCCGTCAATTTGGTCACGGTGGTATTCTGTGCTGCTCATCAGACCAGGAATGTGCTCGAGAACTTCTCAACTGTTCCGAATTTGCATCAAATCCGCTGAGCCCACTTATTCCAGCACGCCTTGCTTGCTCGAAAGGCTTAGTTCGCGGTGTCGACGCGAGCCTGGACCCATCAGAGGTATTAGACTTGTTTTCAGTTTCTGGTGCTGTTTCTGTATACCGATGCAGCCGAATTATCGAGAACAGGAAGTCGTCTACGGAATCGGTGATTGTTACGTTCGCGGGAACAGACCGTCCATCTGAAATTAAGGCATGACCCCTAATATACAAAGTAGAGCCGCTAACTCCACGACCACTACAGTGCTCGAAATGTTGGCGTTACGGGCACAGCATAAAAGGCTGCAGGTCTGTCACTCGATGCCGACTATCACGAAAATCACGAAAGCACAGACTGTAAATCTCAGGAGGAAAAATGTTGTCTGTGTCATGAAGCTCACGCTGCAGACTATTCGAACTGCACGGCGAAGGAGCAAGAATTAAGAATACTTGAAGTGGTGGAAGGCAGGCGATGCTCACGTAGAAAAGCGTTTACTGAGGTTCAAGGAAGAGCCCAGGGCTATGCAGGTGTAACAGCTCGTCAACCCGCTGGCTTAGATATTTCTGTATCCAAGGCCATAGCAGAGGCAGTAGAGAAGGCTACAGAAAAGGCCATGGAATGTCTTGCGACAACTATTTTTGAGTCTTTGGCACAAATGCTGTCTAGTCAGCTGGCGCAGCTTATTAACACAACCTCTATCCAGGTTCAAGCATCCCAAGTTTCAAATATTCTAAATATAGGTCAAAACCAAACATCGTCACCCAATCCGGTAACTAACTCTCCTTGCGCAGGACCGTCTACTCATATAGAGACGGAACCAGAACCCCTAACAGATGATTATGAAGAATTTCAGGATGTAGACATGGAACGTAAGAGTCTGAAACGCACCAGATCTCCTCCCCCCCAAATTTCCCCTAAGTCAAAACCTAAAAAAATTGTAAAAGAGAATCTTTGCAAGAAAGACTTCTTGAAAGAGAGTATTTTAGAGCAGGCGGTTTCCGCTACTGTTCTATCTTCACCATAGGCTCTCTAAAAATCTTACAGTGGAATTGCCGTTCGATTGCTTCTGCTACTACAGATTTATTATATATTTCTTCTGAATTTTCTCCAGACATAATTGTATTACAAGAAACCTGGCTCTCAAATGATCAAAAGTTTTTCCTAAAAATTATCAATTATTTCGTTTGGATCGCTCTACCAGAGGTGGTGGCGTTGCTTTCTTGATTTCAACAGAATTTAGTCACAAGGCCACGATATCGTATCAATGTATGTCTGCTGAATGTGAAATTTTAGCATTAGACATAACACTTCCAGACTGCTCCCCCTTTTCCCTAGTTAATTTATATTTCCCGGCAGGTGTGCAGGATACCCGATCGCTAGACATCGCATTAGCTTCGTGCAAAAAAGACATAATACTCGCTGGTGACTTCAATTCTCATCATGTGTCTTGGGGATTTAAAACTGACTTGGGTGGAAAACGCCTGTGGGAATGGACTCTTGACAATAACCTTTCTTGTATAAATTCAAAAGTTGTTACGTTTGTTTGCGGCCATTCTCAATCAGCTATAGATCTCACTTTTTTCAGCTCATCTTTAACTATATCCTCGTGGAAAACTATAGACTGTGCAACCAACAGCGACCACCTTCATATTATATTTGAGATTGATTTCTCTGTGATTCCCCTCAGAAGAAAACATAACACATTTGCAAATTATGACAAACTTCAAAAGGAGTTGAAGTCTACCATGCTCTCCCGTATGATTATGCAAGAGGGTATTAGGGCTATGAGTCTCTGTGCAGTTTTAAAACGTTCCTTAAAGAGTTGAGCTTTTAATTTAAACTCCGCCACAGGTAAATCTTTTAGCCCGTGGTGGAATTCAGAATGCACGCGGGCTCACCGAAAACGGAAAGCTGCCTGGAAGAAACTTCTCTGTAATCAATGTCCGAAAAATTGGAGTGATTACCAATTCGTTGCTGCATCCTTCAAGCGTACGATAGCTAAAGCCAAATATGAGTATGACGGGAATAAATCCACTTATCTCTCTAATTCTAAAAACAAGAAAGCCCTTTTTAGATTTTTACGCTCACGAAAGATGATTCCGGTTCCAGCAAATATTGACTCTTTCGTCCTTTTGCCACGCGAATTGTCCGAATTATTGGAAAATATTGGAAAGGGCCTAGAAGACAGGTTTTCTTCCATAGTTCCACCATAACACTGGAAATCACTACCGCTAGAAGAATTTAAGGAAGTTACGTTTCAAGAATGGGCGGCTGTTGTTCGCTCTCTGCCTTCTTCAGCGCCAGGACCAGATGGAGTTACCACAGCTGTGATAAAAATTCTGTATGAATTGTCCCCACGCGAAATTTTGAATATGGTAAATTATTCTTTAAAAAATGCCTGGATACCCTCAGAATGGAAAATTGCTAAGGTAATTCCAATACTCAAAAAACATGGAGGTGGATATTATTTAGATAATATTAGACCAATTTCTCTCACATCCAACTTGGTTAAACTAATAGAAAGAATTTTGAATGGCCGAATGACGACATACATAGCTGAAAACTCAATACTTAGCCCCAGTCAAATTGGCTTTATATCAGGGTGCTCGATATGGTGTGCGCACATAGATTTAGAGAGTCGAGTACAACTTGCACGTCGTAGGAGAGAATATTCAGCATTGGTGACTTTAGATCTAGCTAAAGCTTATGATTCCGTGGAGCATGGACTTCTGATAAAGCAACTAGAAGAGATGTACAGGTTTCGGAAATACGTCGCGGCGTGGATTGCAGAATTTTTAAGGGAAAGAGAATTCTATTGTTTTCAAAGCGGATGTTCATCGTCAAGGTATAGGCAGAACCGCGGTGTACCACAAGGATCAGTGTTATCTCCTGTTTTATTTAATATATTTTTAAGCTCCATTCCTTCGCTCCAGGACATTCATGTATACGTTTATGCCGATGACATCGCTTTTTTCGCGTCCAATGATGCTCTAAATTCACTGTATCAATCGTTACAAAATTACTTATGCATACTTGAAACCTGGATTGATAATATACATATGTCTCTGAATGTTGGAAAAAATGCACTTCTTGTCTTTCCTTTAGATGTTCCCATGAATATTTCATTGGTGTATCGTCAAGAGTTCATTCCCCAAGTGAATTGCCTTAAATACCTGGGAATCACGTATGATGGGTCACTAAACTGGAGAAGCCACATTGAAGGAGTTGCGTCTAAGGCAACTCGTGCCGTGGGATGGTTACGTAAGATCAGTCATCAACGATATGGGCTGCGAAGGCACACATTAATTATGATATATAAAATGTATGTACGACCGATCATGGAATTTGGGAGTGTCTTGTTTTCTGGTAGCCGAGCTTATAAAATTCAACCTCTGATAAATTAGAAAGGGAAGCTCTGTGATTGTGCCTTGGACTCCCTAAGTTTGTTGCCAACACCGTGCTTTATATGGAAGCACGAATGCCAAGCTTAAAAAGCAGATTGAGGATTATTACAGTCCAAACGTATTTAAAAATTTACGAATCTCCTCAAAAAAGACCTCCAGATAGAATTTGACGATATTTTCCCCTCAAATGCTAAACTAATGCCAGACCAATATTTAAATGATCAATTACAAGGTTACCTCTCCCACCTGGAAACAAACAATATCATAGCCACTGATGCTTCACAGTCCGAAGAGAAGGCTGGTGTAGGCATTTTCTCTCCTTCTCTTAACTGGTCCTTTTCTATTCGCCTTCCAGATTACACGCCTATTTTCATAGCAGAATTATTGGCCATTGTCCTAGCGCTACGTAAACTTCCTGCAAATAAATCAACAGCTGTCGTAGTTACAGATCCTCTATCGATATGTGTGTCGCTTTCCACGGAAACGAATGCAGCTCTCCTTAGCTTGTTTCACAATTTAGTCCCTAAAGGTTTACAAAAAAAATTAACTTGCTGTGGGTTCCTGGCCACCGCGATTTATATCTAAACGAAATGTCAGATTTATTAGCAAGAACGTCTCTAAGTGGACCTTTGATCTCTGTTTTACCGGATACTTCTTACGTCACTGCATCGAGATACAGAAAATTTTGCGTGCTAAACGATTTAAGCAACTTACCTCTGAAACCATCTCCAGACTTTCAGCATCTCGGTTTTTGTTGGAATAAACGGTGGTGCTCTTCTCGGCAGTTGGAAGTTACTTACACCAGACTACGCTGTCGCATCCCGCAATTGAATTTTTATTTACATAAAGCTGGTCTCACATCTACGACACTACCAAGGGGCGCAACCTGTGGCAAGACGCCAACGAGATGGACCTCACTCTGGTCACGGAAAAAGCTTTTCCCACGCGTATCGGCAACTCCGTCACCCGGGACACGACACCCGACCTCGCCTTCGTCAAGAACGTCGAGGACGTGGGCTGGGAGAACACCGCCATGGAGTTTGGCAGTGACCACTACATTCTCGAGACCCACTTCAAGGTGGCTCGGAGTAGGGTCAGGGAATTCACATTCGTCGATTGGGACCATTTTCGCAACATTCGGGAAGAACCCGGGAGAGCCAGGGAAACCACCAGCCTCGAAGAATGGTGCGAATGCATCCGCAACGACGCTTCCGCGGCCACCAAGAAAGTGAAAACTGATCTCGACGTCGAGCGAATGGACAGCAGACTCGCCCATCTCATCGAGGCCAAAAACGCCCTGCTCCGTCGATGGAAGGGCCAAAGACTCAATCGCAGACTCCGAAAGAAAATCTCGGAGCTCAACAAGGTCATCGATGACCACTGCAAAGCGCTATGCCAGCAGCAGTGGGACGAGCTCTGCGAATCCATTGACGGACAGATGCGCAATGGCAAGTCCTGGGGTATGCTGAAGCACCTTCTCGACGAAAGCGGCTCCAAGTCAAATCAGAAGCATACGTTGGCCCGGGCCCTTCACGAAGCCACCAGGTCTCACACGGTTGATGTACTCGTCTCCAAGCTCATTCAGAAGTACCTGCCCATCCGGCGCGACGGGGATCCGGCGACCCAACTCCCTGACTACCGAGGCCCTCCTCGCCCCGAGCTGGACGAAGACTTCTCCGTTGCCGAGGTCAGACAGGCCATCTTCGCGCTCAACCGCAAGTCTGCGCCGGGTCCGGACGGAGTCACCAACAGAATGTTGAGAAACCTCGACGACCCGTCGATTGTCTTTCTCACCGAGAAGATCAACGAGTCCTGGAAGAGCGGCGTGGTTCCTGCAGAATGGAAGTCGGCCTGCACGGTGCTGATTCCCAAGCCCGGCAAGGCCCCGAACATCGAGAACCTGAGGCCGATTTCTCTAACCTCCTGCGTCGGCAAGGTCATGGAGCGCGTCGTCCTCAACAGACTCAACGGGTACCTCGAAGACAACGACGTTTACACGTACAACATGATCGGGTTCCGTGCCGGACTCTCGACGCAGGATGCAATGAAACTAATCAAGCATCAGATCGTGGACGGCCGTTCCAGAGACGTCAAGGCTCTGCTCGGTCTGGACCTCGAGAAGGCTTTTGACAACGTGCTCCACGCCTTTATCGTCAAGACCATTTCAGACCTAGGTCTCGGTTCCAGATTCCACAGCTACGTAAGCTCTTTTTTAACGGACAGGAAGGCCAATCTTCGCATTGGAGACTTCCGCTCCCAAGATGTGCCCCTCGGAGCACGGGGCACTCCTCAGGGCGCCGTAATCTCCCCCACACTATTTAACATCTGTATGATTGGTCTTTCCGAGAGGTTGGCATGCGTTGAGGACGTCAAGCACACCATCTACGGCGACGACATTACCATCTGGTGCGCCGGGGGATGCGAGGGCAGAGTCGAAGAAGCCATGCAGGAGGCGATCGACGTGATCGAGGAGTATCTCCGCCCCACCGGACTTCGGTGCTCCCCCGCCAAGTCGGAGCTTCTGCTTTACAGAAAAGAGAAGGGAAGAAGACCGAACGATTGGAAGCCAGTCTCCGAAAGCAACATCTGTCTTCACACTTGTGATGGAGGGGTGATACCCAGGGTCGACGTCATTCGGGTCCTGGGCATGTTTGTCGAATTCAACGGCGGGAACGGAACGGCTCTCCGCAAGATCATCGAAAAGACGGACAACGCCTTTCGCCTCGTTCGCAGAATCGCAAACAGACACAGAGGCATGAAGGAAGCCAATCTCCTCACCCTTATCAACGCCTTCGTATTATGCCACTTCACGTACACGATTTCTATGTACAACTGGCTCAGAGCGGAGCGAGACAAGCTCAATGCTCTCATCCGCAAAGTAGTCAAAAGGGCTCTCGGGCTACCCATTAGGACCCATACCGAAGATCTCCTCAAGCTGGGGGTACACAACACCGCCGAGGAGATTGCCGAAGCCCAAGAACGCGCGCAACTCGCTCGCCTGACCACCACAGCGGCAGGTAAACGCATCCTCGAAGAGCTGGGTTACCCTCCTGTGGTATCTTCGAGGGTCAGTACCCCGATCCCTAGGTGCATTCGAGACAAGTTCGAAGTGGCCCCCGTGCCTCGAAACGTCCATCCCGTCCACAACGAGGGCAGACGCAAGGCGAGAGCAGTAGCAATTCTGAAACAGATCTATCAACAAGGCATCACAGCACGCTTCGTCGACGCCGCGGAGTACAGCGATGGAAAGACCTTTGCCGTCGTCGTGGTCGACTCCAGCGGCAAGCTTTCCAATAGCGCTTCAATTCGCACTTCAGACCCCGAAGTCGCCGAGCAAGCCGCCATCGCCCTCGCCCTGCTAGACGGTCGTGGGTCTGAGATCTACAGCGATTCCAAAACGGCAGTTAGGGCTTTTCAGAAGGGTCGCATCGCCGAGCAGGCTGCTCGTCTTCTTAGCGTCTCCCATCCGGATGCTCTCACGCATCATTCGATTCACTGGTTTCCCGCTCACGTAGGGTCGGTCGAGGGTGCTCCCCCGAACCTCAATGAGTCTGCTCACGAGGCTGCGCGCGACCTCACCGACCGCGCTTCCTCTGTAAGGAGAGCCGACACCCCTCCCCCCTACGGCCACAGGGATGCTCCCGCTACTCACAACGAGGTGACAAAATTTTTCTACATGTCCTGAAGGGTCTTTCCACCCCCTCACCCCAAATTGAATAGGGCGCAAGCTGTTTCGCTTAGACTTTTACAGACCGGCACATATCCGTGTCTGGCCGTTCTGCACGAAGTTTACCCTGACGTATATCGCGACGACGCCTGCCCATCCTGTGGGCAGACCTCCACTCTAGCACACATGCTCTGGGAGTGCGGGTCGAGATACCCCAAGTTCAGCAAGGATGAGTGGGACTCGCTTCTGCGTAGCCCCGCTCTAGACAAGCAAATCCTGGCTGTCCGGTGTGCCCGCGACCGGGCTGGTGGGCTAGACCTGCCGGTCCCGACGTGGGACTAGCTGGGTGCGCGACGAGTTCGCGTCCTCGCCGGACCTGTAATAAAAGTTATTTCACTCACTCACTCACTCACTCACTCACTCACTCACTCACTCACTCACTCACTCACTCACTCACTCACTCACTCACTCACTCACTCACTCACTCACTCACTCACTCACTCACTCACTCACTCACTCACTCACTCACTCACTCACTCACTCACTCACTCACTCACTCACTCACTCACTCACTCACTCACTCACTCACTCACTCACTCACTCACTCACTCACTCACTCACTCACGATGTCCCCTCTATGTCACAACTGTAAGGAAATTGAATCAATAGAACATTACTTTTTATCATGCAGACGATATTCACACCACAGAAAGTTATTACTGGAAGCTCCACTTTACAAAATTGGGTTAGGTTTAAACATACCAGTATTGTTATCATTTGGGGCCTCAGCACTAGGCTATAGTCACAGAGACGTGTGTTGCGCAGTATTTAATTTTTTAACTGAAACAAAACGATTACCCTGCTAATTATTGTATTTGTATTCTACACATCAGATGCATTCATATCACCTAAATTGATTTCTCCAAATTGTTTTATTAATATTACCTCCCCCTCGTTGTAACAGCTCTTCACTTTCACCTTTTCAGTTAGTCTGACTGCTCGCTCGCATGCTAATCTAGTTAGTGCATCTGCCTTTTTTTGTCTTTTACTTGGCGTTTCTTGTTTTCTTGTTTTCAAATATGAATTTTCTTTAGCATTCCCACTGCCGCCCGATTCTTGGCCTATCCGCCTTAGTGGGTGCGAGTCATGACAGAGGTAAATCACCATCATCATCACCATCACCATCATCATCATCATCATCATCATCATCATCATCATCATCATCATCATCATCATCATCATCAAACTCCGTTTGTCTCACGTCGTAACAGTTTTTGGTGGAAAGTGCTGGGCCGGTACTTCGACGGACCCGGAGCCATTTATTCTTTGCCGGAGTCGTCGCCTCGCCGGACTACCACCTTCGTCTGTTAACATGGCCGACGAAGGAGACGCTCGGGGACCGATACCTGCCACTCCGGGATCAATGCCTGCTGGTACGTGGCGCTACTACTGAGAACCTCGGGTTTTGGCCGGGAGAACAGGTGAAGATGTAGAAGAATGGCTCAGGCATTGCCAACGGGTAAGCAAGTCCAACGACTGGGACACTACCGACCAACTAAACAACGTTGTCTTCGCTCTCACTGACACTGCCCTGGTGTGGTTTGAGAATCACGAACAACAACGTGGGAACGTTTCGTTCATGACCTAAAGGAATGCTTCGGCGACTCGGACGCAAAAAAGAAACGCGCAGACCACACCCTGGCACAGAGAGCACAGCTACCAGGTGAGACTTGCACTGCCTACATCGAAGAGATCTTGAAATTGTGCAAGCAAGCCAACGCAAGAATGTCCGAGGAAGACAAGGTCGGGTACCTGCTCAAGGGCATAGCAGGGGATATATACAATTTTCTGATCGGCAAGGACAGTTAGAGCACTGCAAGGGGTCGGGCTTATCCGAAAGCCCGGGCCCGGCCCGGCCTGTGGGCCGGGTCGGGCCGGGTAGGGCAGTTTTTTCACGGACTTGGGCCAGGCTCAGGCACGGCATGGACTTTTTGACCCGGGCCCGGGCCGGGCTCGGGTACTTTGACGCGTGCCCGGGCCGGGCTCGGACTTTCTGGTGTGTGCATGTAACGTGCAATGAGTTATCCTCGCACGTATCGACTCTGAAAAACCTGTTGCCCCGGCGCAGCGGGAAGCTAGCAGTGCTACTCCTGTGTACTCCCCTTTTCTTCTTCCGTCGTATTTTGCGCTGTTTGAACAGAATTTAAAAGTCCAGAAAGACCGAAGTAGCCTCAAACCAAAGGATGCCATTGTATTCCTTACCTAAATCAATGCAATTAATTCTGTCAGCGCTGTGTAAGCGCATTCGTGACTTGCTGATTCTTGAAAGGCGAATTGGTAAAACGATTACTAATAAGATAAGATAATTCGTCACGCGGCTGAAATATGGCACTGCGTTTATCTATGATTGCACGCATGTTCTCAACCGGCCGCCTAGCAGCAGCGCATTACGCTGCACCATGGAGGAACGCAAGCTTTCTTTCTCCATTTACTCTATCCATGCGCTGCGCTCAAGACCTGTCTTGGCGTGGAGATCAGTGGTCGTGGCTGCGCTTCGGCTAAAGTGTACTAGAATACGGTTGAGTCGGACGAGCAGCTGGGGCGGCGCATGCTTTGCAGTGAGGCGCCGGACGTGGAAAAATATTGTAGCGGCGTGGCAAGAGAAGTGGAGTGGGCCGCATCAAAGTCGGGCCGTTGGAAACTGCTGGCGATATTGCTCGGCAGGATCATTCGTACTACTTCGCGCGCTGCTATTTGCGTTCAGACAGAAATAGTGTTCATAATTGCATGTGACATGTATTTCTGCCTGAAGAATAAATTCCTTTCATTCTCTTCTTTATTTTATTTTTTAAATACCACTCGGTGGTCTTTTTCGGTCTCGGACCGGGCTCGGGCCTAAGGTAAAGGGGTGGCAGGCCGGGCCGGGCGGGTAACGTAGATTATTTCTGGGCCCGGGCCGGGCCCGGGTCTCGCCATAAAACTTTTGGTCGGGCTCGGGCGGGCAGCCCGACGTAAAATCGGGCCCGGGCCGCGCCCGGGCTGAAAAAATAGGCCAGCGCAGTGCTCTAAGGACAGTCTCGCTTCAGTGTCTGATGTCATGAAGCACTGCGCCGTACGTTCGAGGCGCTGATGATGCGCCGAATAACGCCAAAGTTTGGTCGATTGGCCAATGTTACCACTGTGGTCAGCATCGATATGAGCTCTTCATTTGGCTTGGCGTCGACCATACGACAGATCGTCCGCGTAGAGCTGGACAGGCACAATGAGACGACACCTCACCTGCCTGATGTCTCAGATGCCTCCTTTTCGCAAGCCCCGGCGACTTCTCCACCTTTGAATGGATGGAAACCGTCGGTCAACGTCGCGGATTTATCAGTACAGACACGCACCGGCATCGAGAGGCCACTACTCTTCGGATACCCGATTTCAACCTCGCCTTCGTTACGCATGCTCTTCTGGACGCCTTACCACTGGCAATGCTCCGCGTTACGACCCAGTCATTCGCCCTAGGTGTGCAGACGTGTCTGACAGCTCTGAAGACTGCCGCAGAAGCCGTCCGCTTCCGACATGCTACATCTGCGGCGTTCTTGGCTATATATCACGTTTTTGTCCTGATCGCCAAAGGTCTCGGTACGATCAACTTGCTGCCCCAGCGCCCAACGCCCAATGACCTTCTATGGCGCAATCGCCTTCTAGCAGCAACTTTTGGCAAGGAAACTTACGGAACCGCTCACCTGCCTCCGATCAGTAGCGTGACGCCACTTCCTGTTCCTCGATTGCACCGGTCTCCTTCACCACGGCGTCGTTGAAGATCTCCACCGCCGGAATACTAGAGAGCGCGGCCAATGGAGGTGAGGTCGCTGGAGATTCGCTGCTGAAAGATATGCCTCCGCCTGTGTTGAAGAACAAAGTGAAAGCCCTCGTTGATGGTGTGTCTACATTGGCGTTAGTGGACACAGGTGCTGTTGAATTTCTGTGATGAGTCTCGCTTTCCAAAGGTTATTAGGACGCAAAGTGGTATTTCTATG
Organism: Dermacentor silvarum; assembly: GCF_013339745.2. NCBI lineage: Eukaryota > Metazoa > Arthropoda > Arachnida > Ixodida > Ixodidae > Dermacentor > Dermacentor silvarum. Next base: position 66,564,038 of record NC_051162.1, read on the forward strand.
GAATCAAGTTGCAACTTGGCTCCATATACCGCAGATTTTTAATCTGCGGTATATTCTCGTGCTTTTAAGCGTTGCCATTACGTTGTGTATTGGGTGGCGTTTTTCGTCCTCTGCATGAACGTTGCAGACGCCATATGACAGCTTTCGCCATGTGTAGGTGCACCCATGCGTTTGCCCTGCATGTATACTATATTTTGCATACTATCAGAGTCACGTTGAGGCAATATTTTTAAATATTCTGTGCTGTTAAAGATGGCATATGTGTCGTATCTTTCGCTGGTTTAGAAAGAATAAAAATTCTTTATACGCACGTTGTCTCACTGACGCCTCAGCTGCGCAGGGACTGCCTTTTTTTGCGGACGTTTCACAAGAAAGTGAAACCAACTGCTTCATAATATTTTGTATATGTTACAATTCAATATTTTTGAAATAAACGTTTCATAACCATATCTCGTCTCAGCACTACAATATGAGCGGAAGGACATCAGTGGGAGTGCGTTGATAGAAAGGGGGGGGGGCGCTCTGGGGAAACCTCGCCCCCCCCCCCCCCCTTATGAAAAATCCTGCGCACGCCTATGCTCGCAATGTGTGGTGTGCGCAGCAGTTCCTTCGGTTTTTTTCTGCGTCCTATGGTGTGGCACCCGATGCCACCGAGGGGCGAAGTAAAGAAGCCTTGATTGGCAAAGGATGGTAACGTTCGTTGCCTGCTGCTGTTCGAACGATGTCTCATGACTCTCACTGATCGCACATCGTGCGCTGGTGCAAGAACACTTCGAAGATGGTCTTCCGTGTCTTTAAAGACAGCAGGTGAACGTACAGTTTACATCCTGATCTTCATTTGTGCTAATTAGTGTAGTCATGAAAATGATGCCCATGGCATCCACTTCTGTGCATTTGCTGAGCGTGTATCATTAGCACGTCATTGAAACGAAGCCAATGATGTGTTGTGTTGCAATAGAACTTTATTTCTCTTTTCTGTTTTTTTTGTCCTGGCGCATGATGATCGCCAGTATCGCACGTGCGCTCAAGAGAAAAAAACGAAAAAAAATAAAACTAACGAAAGGTACGTGCGTGTCACAAAGAGCGCGTAGTCTGGGCGCGCGCCGCGTGTCACGCATGCTAGCGAAAGAAGCACGCCCGCACGACAGTTTCAACAGAGGGGGAGAGCGCATAGGCTTCAAACGGGCGACGCGACTAACGGCGTCTAAACGTCTAGAAGAACATCGTCGAAGCGACGGTAACCAGATAGAGAGAGAGAGAGAACGCGAGAGCCGAGACAACTTCTCACCCGGCGAGTCGAGAGAGAGAAAGATTACTACAGCGTGAGCGTGCGCCAACAGGATGACGGACTACCCCCTCGACGACGCTCCGACGGCGGCGGTCGAAGGTGCGAGAAAAGACTAGAAGATTCCCAGGCTTTGGCCATGGTACGGGAGCACGACTCCGACAGGACGGTTCGAGAACGCCTGTGACGACTGTATAACTGCCGTGCAAGAATCAGAAGAGGGTTCAGACCGCTCCGGTAAAGAGATGTAACGTGGAGACCGACCATCTGCGGAAGAAGGGGATTCCCCGGCAAGTTAGTCGACGAGTTCATCGAGCGTCTGCATTTCCGGAAGAAGTTCCTTCTTCGCGATTTGCCCCGAGCTACGCCGAGATCGTCTGACTCCAAGGCCACCACGGTGAATACGATTGGACACTTAGTGTTCCTATTCATTTTGTACTTTACGTGTTGGACTCTTAGTGCTTGTCGTGAATTATTTTCCTGTGCTTTGTGAACACCCATCTGGTTTGTATTGTATTGTGTCTAGGCTAAGTGTGCAAGTGTGTGTAACTGCCTTGTGTGAAGAATATATTTTGTTGTGTTTTGACAACTCTGGGCTATGACTCGGTCTTCTGACAGCAACCGGCGTTTGCTGGCACACCAGAGGGCCCCTTACTAATTGTCCTTGCTTTCGTGGGATTATTTTCGGAAGCTGATACGTCGGCTTTGGAATTCGGTCCGGCGTTTGCGCCTCGTTCACGGGGTCTGGGATAGTGCGGCAGTTTTGTGGATATCTCGTATGATTTTGGTATTGTACTTCATTTTGCCTGGTGTTACAGCTCACTCATATTATAGTGAGTGTGCGTATGTGAATAAATAAATAAAGTTGAAAGATTATGTACAATCATTTTGTGTACTTATTTTGACGAAAGTTGATTTTAAAGTACCCCAAAAACAGACAAGCTTCTGTAATGACAATGAAATTACATGTTTTTTTTCTGAAAAAAAAAGTACACTGCAGTCTGCCTGTTACAGTATCGTAAGCATTTTATCTCCTATATCAGAAAAGGAAGTTTCATTACAACTAAAAATTCACGCTTTTATATATGTAAAAAATAATCTCTAAACATAGCGAAAAATACAAATACCACGGCTATTCAATTATGCGTAGATCGTTTTTTTCCAAATCCAAAAAACTATAGAATATGCATAACACAGGTTGCACGTTTAAGTGAACCGTTCAAATGAACCGGTTCATTTCACTGAGCTGGGCCGTTCCGGGCCGCTCACTGAAGTGAGCCATTTTGCCCATCTCTATCACAAATTTCGGCGATGGTGATGTCACGCTAATAAGTGGGCCGATCCTGGTGATAGTGCAGAAAGGGTCCAAGCGCAATGGCACCTACCAGGGACAAGAAAAAGAGAAAAAGAAAGAAACAATGAGAGTAAGAGAGAGAGGGAGAAAGAACGAGAAAGAGATGGGAAGAACAATGGAGAGAGAGAAAGAAAATCACTAGCCCTTTCCCTGTCGAGAAAACGGGGGTCATGTGTGTACTTGACCTAGTATTTTCCCCACCTTTTCGTGGTACTTTTCGTTTCCTTTCCTTCGACTTTTGTTTCCCTTTCGCGCAAGTTTTCCTTCCGTTGCGCTGTACGTCTTCTTCCCTCGATGTACACATTTAATAAACGTTTAAGTTTTATTACCGTGACGTGTCGTGAACTTTACGTTATCCTGATGAAGGTCTATACACACACGATAAGCTTCACTTACCCCCATTTTCTCGTCAGGGAGAGGCTGGTGATTTCTTAAAGACGATAGCCTTTCTTGGGCTACCTAAACGCGAAAAACTGTCTGTCTGCCATTCGATTCAACTGCCCGGCCAAAACCGATTCACCCGCACGGCCGAAACCAACCAAGCTGCTAGCACTGGTGGCACGGAGTCATACACGTCAACAGTTAAACAGTGCAGAGGAAACCTCAGGCCTGTTTGAGGCCAAGTATATGTACATAACAGTTAATTAAATATGGGGTTTTACGTGCCAAAACCACGATCTGATTATGAGGCACGCCGTAGTGGGGGACTCCGGAAATTTGGACCACCTGGGGTTCTTTAACGTGCACCTAAATCTAAGTACACGGGCACTTTCGCATTTCACCCCCATTGAAATGCGGCCGCCGTGGCCGGGACTCGATCCCGCGACCTTGCGCTCAGCAGCCCAACACCATAGCCATTGAGCAACCACGGCGGGTTGTACATAACAGTTATCCGCAGCGTTAATTTAATTAAGAATACACATTGGACTGGTTCTTACGCTTGTAAATAAAAAATCAACGCGTCGGAAATGGTGTCGAACGCATTAGAAATGGTGTCAAAGAGACGCTACGCGTTAAATCAAGCCGACTGAAGCCGCGGCTCTGTAGCAGGCTTTAAGCCAACAGTAATAAATGGTCCCAACAGATGGCGCCAGAGCAGCGTGAACGCGGGAAATTTGACTTGAGTACCGCAAAACCTGCATTGCATCCATCACGGGAGGTGTGACAGGGGAGGGGAAGAGCGTTACGAGTGGGAGAAGGGAGGGTGTTTCGTATCAGGGGTGGCAGAGGACTATCGGCTTTCGGCGTCATTTGCAGCGAAGCAAGCCGATATGAGGTCAATTTTTCTCAGAAGTATGGTCTAACAAACACCAGGTGCGAAACTGGCGCTCGTGACGCTATTTCCGGTTAACTGGGGGGGTATACTTGCTGCAGGAGGGCGTACAGAAGAAGGGGGCGTATAATGGACAAGGTGTAAAGGCGTTTATTAGGCACCAGCCTTTTGGACCGACCGTTAGTTCAAGGCCCGAGCTCTGAGCACGAGCGGCGTTTCTTGAGGAGAGCGCTGGAGGAATCGACCCACTAGAAATGGCTGGAGGTTAGGTCACCAGACCAGGAATTGGCCTCCCTGGTGCAGTGCTCGGCCACTACCTCCCTCATGACTCCTACATTTAACCCATGGCCCTCAGTCCCAAGCGGTGGCGGAGCACCTGACCAAGGTGGCGGTCAGACCTGCGACGCCGCAGAGGGTGCTAAGAATCTCTGGGTCTGGACAGGCCGCCACTGGGAACTGAGCCTGTCCATGTTCAACACTGGCACCCTATCGAGTGAGCCTAACTTAGCACGGCTATTTGAAGAATTATCAGGTATCGCCTGGAATATTATTGGCCTTAGTGAGGTTAGAAGTACTGGTGAGGCTTATACAGTGCTGACTTACGGCCACGTCCTCTGCTACAGAGATGTTCCAGATAAGAGAGAATTTGGGGTAGGATTTCTAGTCCATAAGGACATAGCGGGAGACATTGATGAATTCTACAGCATTAATAAGATGGTAGCAGTCGTCGTAATAGAGCTTAATAAGAGCTATAGAATGAAGGTAGTACAAGCCTACGCCCCAACCTCCAGTCACAATGACGAACAAATAAAACAGTTTTATGAAGATGTTGAATTAGCAACGAGGAAGGAGCAAACTCAGTATACTATAGTAATGGGCGACTTCAATGCAACAGTGGGCAAAAAACAGGCTGGTGAGCAAGCAATTGGCAACTACGGCATCGATTACAGGAACATTAGAGGATGTTGGTAGAATTCGCGGAAAGGAATAGGCTCCGAATAATGAATACCTTCTTCAGGAAGCGCAGCCACAGGAAGTGGACCTGGAAAAGCCCTAATGGAGAAACAAGGAATGAAATAGATTTCATACTCTCAGCCGATCCCAGCATAGTGCAGGATGTAGAAGTGTTAGGTAGGATAAAGTGCAGTGACCATAGGTTAGTGAGGTTTAGGATTTTTCTGAATTTGAAGAGAGAAAGAATAAAATTAGTCAAGAAGAAACAGGCCAACCTAGACGCCGTAAGGGTAAAAGCAGACCAAGTCAGGCTGGTGCTCGCAAACAAATATGCAGCTTTAGAACAGGAAGATACTTCAAGATACGTCAAGTACTTTATGGAACCTCCGGTGGTACATCTCACTCGCTGATGGAAACACGCGAGCTGAGGAACATTCTTGATAGCGGCGTGGAGTCTTCTTTCGCCTAGCGGCTAGAACGCACGGATCCTCAACTTCTACTTTTCCTGCTCTGCCATACATATGTGGGTCACGCGCTTCATTTTGGAGTCAATCTGCACCGAGCACAAGCTTGGGCAATCCGAGATGGCTGGTCCCTTCGCGTGCGCTGTCTCCCCGCGCGCCTAGTGTTATGTTTCCGCTGGTGCTTATACGATGGAAAATACGCTTCCTTTTCAGCGTCAGACGGGTTCTGGCGAAGTACCGATAAGCAAGGTGCCCACTATTGGTCTTGTCGTGAGTGCTCATGCTGTGTTTGTAGCAGGTGCACATTGCAACGTCCGCAGCCGCGGTAGAAGCGAGCTCGACGCCCGTTTTCTATTTCTCCTTTTATTGCGACCGCATTTGTATCGACACTCCAGGCAAATTTTCGCTGTCGTCGTCGCCGTGATATTCCGTATGAAGCCCAAAAGTCATATGAGTGAGCAACCCATACACTGTGGGTGTGAGAAAAAGCGCGTAACACTGAGCCGAAAAGAATGGCGGTTTGATCGACATTATCTTCCCACGCGGTCAATATTCGGGTTAGTTGGAGGTGACGTGATCGAATGCGCCCATAGGGAGGAGAGCACGCGTCTTCTCATCTAGCCCTGTCGCAGCTGCAAATTACTGTGTGCGGTTGACGCTTACGCGGCCCGCGTGCCGTATCCAATTGTTGGTAATCATAGGGATGCAATCATCAAGGGCGAGCAGGGATGGCTGCGAACTTCATGCGCGCTGTCTTTCTTCTTAGGCTGTTTTTCCGCGCCCCAAGTGTTGCAGATCGCATAGCTTAAGTTAAGAAACAGGGGTAATTGGAGATCGCTGACAGAAGCCGTTCTGTAGTGGACATAAAAATAGTAATCTAATTTTCGGAGTCGCGGTGAACCGCATGGCTGTACGAACCATTCGCCCCCGCTGCCGGCGTTCATCATAATGCCAACGTTGTGATAGCGGCTGCTCGTGGTCATCCAGCGGGATATTTTCGAGTTTACATGGTCCGTGCATTGCACGATGTTTGTTATTTTAATTAGTGAGTAAATGTTACTACAATTCATAGAGGCGATATAACCAACCTACAGACTCGTGTGAGGGACGCACTTTTTTGCCGCAATTTTGACGAGCCTTACAAGGGACCGGGCCCTTTTATCTAACTTTTCTAACTACCAGTACGAAATCCGCTGTAAACCTCCGCGATCGCCTGCTCTCACTATCTATAGTCGTGTACAACTGTAGAAGGCAGTGGCATTTGGCCCTCAAAGGCGGATGCACACGAGCATCCACCAAGGGGCGTGCACATTAGACTGACGTCATGAGCCGGGAGGCCGGTGACCCCGCCGACGGAGGACATGGCAGCCCGCGCTTCGAGCTGGGCCGAGTCGCGTCAGCGGGACTATTTCTTTAGTCGCGGTGGAAATCGACCGCTGCGCCTCAGTGATCATGGCAGGACGCCTCTCCTGTCTTCTTAAGTTATAACGGACTTTTTTTTTATATAGTTGCGACGCGCGAAAGTACGTTACGCGGGCAAATTCGCAGTGGAGCGCGATCGGAATCGCGCTGAACGCGATTACTTCCCGGTTGGACTTTAAATAAGTATTTGCTTTCAAGTTGCGGGTGCGGCTTTTACAGGGATTTATACGGGAGTGAGTGAGTGAGTGAGTGAGTGAGTGAGTGAGTGAGTGAGTGAGTGAGTGAGTGAGTGAGTGAACTTTATTCGGTCCACAATAGACGCGAGTAAACTCGACGTCACCTGGCCAGGTCCACTCGGGGACCGGGAAGAATATTTTTCGTGTAATTGTCTTATGCTTCGCTATCATTAATACTACTTCACCTTTCCGGCAAAACTGCAGCCTCTTTTTTTTTTCTGAGTCCTAGTAGAAGCTCTGCTGTGCATGACTGCTATTGATTCTGATTTCGAGTGAATCCGGCTTGGCCTCACTTCGGTTAGTAAGTTAATTATATATATTTATGGCCTTTGCATGGACGTTGCGATGTTTCCATCCCCAATAACTGTTGTAAATTATTATAAGTTTTTTGTATGAGTCGCTATAATTATCTACTGGAAAGAGAAGCAATGCTGACGCACATATAATTCACATGTATTTCACAAACTGCTGATAAAAGACTCTGCAGAAGGGGTCACTGAAGTCTCCAGGCCTTTTTAAGTGTCAAAAAAGTGTGCAAAGCAATTTGTAGCGAGTTGAACATACAGAAACATATTGATTCTCTAGACATAGGCTGTATATCTCATTAGAAATAATTGTTAGTTGGCTACCTCTTTCTTTTTCAAAATATCATAAATTTTGTCCTGTATACACATTGAAATATAATGTGTCTGTGCATGGTGTTCACAGTGGAAATTAAAATAAGGATGAGGGAGCCACCGTTGGTGCTTCTAATGAGCTTGTTTTCCTATTGCCAGGATTTTCAGAAATAAAGCGAAATTATGAATAAAGCCGTGCACGTCCGCGTCAACAATGATGCAGTGAGCTTTTAGTCACAACCACATTTTAAGGTAAATGTAGAGGCAACTCAAAAGAAACCACAAACGGTTTGGGTAACAGGACTCTGGTGCTGATATTTTCGGAGCGGGAGGGGGGGGATCGCCCCCCCCCTCCCCCTTAGTCGGTGCCTATGCCCGAAAGCCGGAAGAACGCCAACATTATACTCATTCATAAGAAGGAAGACGTTAAAGAATTGAAGAATTATAGACCCATTTTGCTTGGTTTCAGTATTGTATAAAATATTCACCAAGATAATTTCGAATAGAATCAGGGCAACACATCACTCCAGCCAACCAAGAGAACAGGCTGGCTTCAGGAAGGAATATTCTACGATGGATCATATCCATGTCCTCAATCAGGTGATAGAGAAATCTGCAGAGTACAATCAACCTCTCTATATGGCTTTCATAAATTATGAAAAAGCATTTGATACAGTAGAGATACCAGCAGTCATAGAGGCACTGCGTAATCGAGGAAAACAGGAGGCATACGTGAATAACTTGGCAAATATCTACAAGGATTACACAGGAACCTTTGTTCTCCACAAGAAAAGCAGAAATATACCTATCAAGAAAGAGGCCAGGCAAGGAGACACAATATCTCCAATGCTATTCACTACATGCTTAGAAGTATTCAAGCTGTTAGACTGGGAAGGCTTAGGAGTGAGAATCAACGGCGAATATCTCAGCAACCTTCGGTTTGCAGATGACGTTGTACTATTAAGCAACGATGGGGACGAATTACTGCAAATGATTGAGGACCTCAACCGACAAAGTGTTTAGAGTGGGATTGAAGATTAATATGTAGAAGACAAGGATAATGTCGAATAGTCTGGCAAGGGAACAAGAATTCAGGATCGCCAGTCAGCCTCTAGAGACTGTAAAGGAGTACGTTTATCTAGATCAATTACTCACACGGGACCCTGATCACGAGAAAGAAATTTACAGAAGAATAAAATTGGGGTGGAGCATACGGCAGGCATTTCCAAATCCTGACTGAGAGCTTACCACTTTCGTTGAAAAAAAAAGTGCACAATTATTGCATTCTACCGGTACTAACAAATGGCGCAGAAACTCGGAGGTTAACAAAGAAGCTCCAGAACAAGTTAAGGACGGCACAAAGAGCGATGGAACGAAAAATGTTAGGACGAACGTTAAGAGACAGGAAGAGAGCGGTTTTTATCAGAGAACAAACGGGGATAACCAATGCTCTAGTTGACATTAAGCGGAAGAAATGGAGCTGGGCAGGCCACGTAATGCATAGGATGGATAACAGATGGACCATTGAAGTTACAGAATGGATACCAAGAGAAGGAAAGCGCAGTTGAGGACGGCGGAAAAATAGGTGGGGTGATGAAGTTTGAAAATTTGCAGGCGCAAGCTGGAATCAGCTAGCGCAAGGCGGGAGTAATTAGAGATCACAATTGTAGTGATGATACTTGATTTCATAGCCGTGGTTTTTAGTGGCGAAAGCCCGCTTTAGCCACTCAGTCATCCGCGTCCCGATTTTATGCGTTCTCCGCTTTTATTTTGTCCGAATTTCATACATTGATTTCCAAGCTGACAAGGAAATTTATTTACTCGTAGGCACGCGTACAACTGTTGTATGAACGTAGAGCACAATATAACGTACCACACATGCAATACATCGTACTTGATATAAACAAAACAGATGCGCAAACAAAATAGTAAATTGCGTCTGCTTGAGATTGACTTTGCCACACATCAAAAACACTACGACAGTGTACATGTAAAATCATAAATGTCAGCCTCGGATTCATGAATGACACCCGAAGCACACGCAAGTACAGTTTCTACTTAGGCAAACAAAATTTGGGCATTATTGAGGCTGTAGTAGAACTTTGCCTCGATACACTGGTTAGGTACCGCGTAGACCAGCGGCGAAGAAACTCTGCTTCACCGAGCTTGAAGAGCTGTTCTTCAAAATGACCCCATATTATCACCCGTAGTTTACGTACTCTGGGGTACATTGCTCTATTTGGCTGCCGGGATCGTTCTGCAATTTTGCGGAAGCACCACAAAACGTAGCTAACGCTGTAGTAGACGAGACCCGCAAACCGATCTCGCCGCCGCGGCGCCCGCTCGATGGATATTCCAAATAATCTTCCAACCAGCTTCCAGAAGGTGCGCGCTACAACGCACTCCTTTACTACATGCGTGTTGGTCTCTGCTTGTGCGCAATGTATGCATTTATCATTCGCTACCATATCCCAGCGTTCAAGCCTGTCTCTTGTAGGTAGAATGTCCCACTGATATTGCCAATAAAAATCCTTCACTTTAGAAGGCAAATCAGGTGAAGAAACGGCTGTTCATGTTTTTGTAGGAGCTGTCCCTAGAGGCACAGCCGTCTCACACAACATTTCACAAAGCCTTGAAACTGGTGTCTTACGCCACTTTGTATTCCTTACTTGCACAAGCTGGCTATGTAAGCGCGCAGCCGCCGCACACTGCGGTGCTGGCGTTACCGCTGTCGGAAGTAAGTTGCCTGAACTTTGCGGCATAAGCTTTCGACGGTAATGGCCCAGCCAATAAAGGAGAAGTGGCCTACCTGGGTACTCATCGTCATCAAGTAGCTCACATGTACTCTTTGTGCACAGCAGCCTACCAAATGTAACTATAGGCGGCAAGCTTCACCCTCCGCTGGCTTTCGGCAGACGCAAAAATTGTTGTGCTACGTATTGTGTCTTGTTTAGCCGGAGCCATGAGAAAATAAGTTTGTTTACTACGCGTACTGTTGATGACGGCGGAAGAGCCACTCCTGCAGCAAACCACAGTTTACTGCACAATACATTCTTAATAAAGAAAGCGCTTTCTGCTAGCGGCAGTGGCGACGCAGTCACTGCTTCCAACTGTGCTTTAATACAGCTGATAATGTCTCGCCACGTGTGAGGTGAAACCCCACTTGTGGAAAATTTTATGCCTAATATTTGCATATGCCAGCATATTTTCCATAAACTGTTCAACGGGTGTTTAGCCCGTACCGACGCACTGCCACTGTAGTGGCGTTTGGATCTCAATTAAGAAAACCGTAATACTGACTCAAGGTATCCGCAAGGCTCTTGCAGTTACAATTTTTTGTTAGCCAATAAATCCCCAAAAGTGAAGTACTTTTGATATCTCCATCTCTTATGCTATGTTATTTTAATCTAACGTTCTTTGCTAAAGTATTAAATAGCAGGCAGGGTCAATATCATAAATATTGATACATGCATATTGCGTGTTTCTTCTGGACGATGCGTGCGGGCACCCAGACGAAGAAGACGAACTGCTCCTTGCTCTCGAAGCGAACGTCCCGTCAGCTGAGGCGAACTCCTGCTGTCCTGCCTCGGGTGTGGCGGCGGTTATCTACTGCTATTTTAACGTCTGGATTGTTCTTTTGATTCATTTATTGTTCTTTTTTCTTCACCTTTCGGATTATTGTGTCGCGAGTGTAAGCAAGTCAGACTAACCTGATGTCTCTTTCTTCCCCCGGTCAAGGGCATTCCCCTTGGCTAGCTTCAATTCCTCCCCGAGAGTGGCCGATAGACTCATTTTTACGCAGTGGCAACAAAAGTGTCCCTGTGGCTCTTGTGCCTACAAATGGGGGATCGATACAGATGAAGAATCCGAAAGCGATTCAGGTGGAGCTTCGAAAGGCCTCGTCCCAGTTCCAAAAGATCACCGAGGTCCGCCAGTTTGGTCGCGGTGGTATTCTTTGCTGCTCATCGGACCAGGAGTGCGTTCGAGACCTTCTAAACTGTTCTGAATTCGCATCGAATCCGGTGAGCCCGTTTATTCCACCACACCTTGCATGCTCGAAAGGCTTAGTTCGTGGGGTCGATGCGAGCCTGGACCCCTCCGAAGTACTAGACTTATTTTCAGTTGCTGGAGCTGTATTCGTATACCGGTGTAGCCGAATTATTGAAAACAAGAAGTCACCTACGGAGTCGGTGATTGTTACGTTCGCGGGAACAGTTCGTCCAACTGAAATCAAGGCATGGCCCCTGATATACAGAGTAGAGCCACTTTCCCCAAGACCACTGCAATGCTTGAGATGTTGGCGCTACGGACACACTATAAAAGGATGCAGATCGGTTACTCGATGCCGCCTATGTGGAGAGAATCACGACAGCACAGAATGTAAGTCTCAGGAAGAAAACTGTTGCCTATGCAATGAAGCACACCCTGCAGACTATTCGAACTGTTTTGCAAAGGAACGGGAATTGAGAATACTAGAAGTGGTGGAACGCAGGCGTTGCTCACGTAGGGAAGCAGTTACAGAAGTTCAGGGAAGATCCCAGGGCTACGCAGGCGTAACAGCTCGTCACACCGCTAGTATGGATGTTTCTCTATCCAAGGCCATAGCAGAGGCAGTAGAGAAAGCTATGGAGAAGGCAATGGAACGACTTGCAACAACTCTTTTTGAGTCCTTGACACAAATGATGACTAGCCAGATGGCGCAGGTAATTGGTGCAGCCTCTACCCAAGCTCCTGCATACCAGGTTGCAAGTGTACTAAACCTAACTCAAAAACAAACATCGTCGTCAAATTCGTCAGCGGACTCCCCTTGCGCAGGGCTTTCTACTCATGTAGAACGGACGGAACCGGAACCCCTAACGGAAGAGTATGAAGACTACCAGGATGTAGACATGGAACACAAAAGCCTAAAACGCACGCGATCTCCTCCCCACAAAATTTCTTCAAAGTCAGAAACTCAAAAATATGAAAAAGTGAACCTTTCCAAGAAGGACTTTTCGAAAGAGACTATTTTGGATCAGGCGGTTTCCGCTACCGTTCTGTCTTCACCATAGGCTCTCTAAAAATCTTGCAGTGGAATTGTCGTTCAATTGTTTCTGCTACTACAGAGCTATCGTATATTTCTTCTGAATTTTCTCCAGACATCATTATCGTACAAGAAACCTGGCTTTCAAATGGTCAAAAATATTCCCTAAAATATTATCGAATGTTTCGTTTGGATCGGCCTGCCAGAGGTGGTGGCGTTGCTTTCTTGGTTTCAACTAAATTTACTCACAAAGCAACGATATCGTATCAAAGAATGTCTACCGAATGTGAAATTTTAGCATTAGACATTTCACTCCCAGACTGCTCCCCTTTTACCTTAGTTTATATTTCCCAGCAGGAGTGCAGGATACATTTTCTCTAGACACCGTATTAGCTTCCTGCAGAAAAAACATAGCATTCGCTGGTGACTTTAATTCACACCATGTGTCTTGGGGTTTTAAAACTGATTCAGAAGGAAAACGCCTGTGGGAATGGACTCTTGATAATAATCTATCTTGTCTAAATTCAAAAGTTACTACCTTTCTTCGCGGACAGTCTCAATCGGCTATAGATCTAACTTTCTCCAGCTCATCTTTAGCTATATCATCGTGGAATACTATAGACTGTGCTACGAACAGTGCCCACCTTACAATTATTTTTCAAATTGATTTCCCTGTTATTTCTCTTAGAAGGAAAAATGACTCATTTATAAACTATAACAAACTTCAAAAAGACCTAAAGTCTACGATGCTTTCACGTACGGATATGCAAGAGGATATTACGGCTCTGAGCCTCTGTGCAGTTTTAAAGCGTTCCGCGAAGAATGCAACAGTTAATTTAACCTGCAACACAGGTAAACCATTAAGTCCGTGGTGGAATTCAGATTGCGCGAGGGCCCACCGAAAACGAAAAGCTGCCTGGAAGCAACTTCTTTGTAATCAATGCCTAAAGAATTGGAGTGATTACCAATTTGTTGCTGCATCATTTAAGCGTACCATAGCTAAAGCCAAAGAGGAATATGATATAAATGAATGCAATTATTTGTCTAAATCAAAAAAACAAAAAAGCCCTTTTTAGGTTTTTACGCTCTCGGAAAATTTTTGCAGTTCCAGCAAATATTGACTATTTCGTGCTTTCGCCACGTGAATTATCCGAATTATTAGAAAATATTGGAAAAGGACTGGAAGACAGGTTCACTTCAATCATTCCACCGTACATAGTGAAACCGTTACCACTAGTGGAATTTAGGGAAGTCACAACACAAGAACTGGCGGATGTTGTTCGCTATCTGCCTTCTTCAGCGCCAGGACCAGATGGAGTTACCACAGCCATGATAAAAATTCTGTATAACTTGTCCCCAGAAGAAATTTTGAATATGGTAAATTACTCTTTAAAGACAGCATGGGTACCTTCAGAATGGAAACTTGCTAAGGTAATTCCGATACTTAAAAAACAGGGAGGTCGATATGATTTAGATAATATTAGACCAATTTCCCTCACATCAAACTTAGTTAAACTAATAGAACGAATTTTAAATTGTCGAATTACGACCTACATTTCTGAAAACTTAATACTTGGCCCCTGTCAAATTGGTTTCAGATCTGGGTGCTCGATTTGATGTGCACACGTAGACTTAGAGAGTCGCATACAACTTGCTCGTCACCGAAGAGAATATTGAGCATTAGTGACCCTAGTTCTAGCAAAAGCTTATGATTCCGTGGAACATGGCATACTGATAAAGCAATTAGAGAATTACAGGTTTCCGAGATACATCCCGGCGTGGTTGTCAGAAGTTTTAAGGGAAATAGAATTCTACCGTTTTCAAAACGGATGTTCATCGTCTAGGTATAAGCAGCAGAGGGGAGCTATTACCACAAGGGTCAGTATTATCTCCTGTTTTATTTAATATATTTTTAAGCCCCATCCCGCTGCTCCAGGACATTCATGTATACGTTTATGCTGATGACATCGCTTTTTTGTGTCGAATGCTGATCTACATTCATTTATCAAATGTTACAAAATTACTTATCTAATCTTGAAATTTGGATTGAGACCTTACATATGTCTCTGAACGTTAGTAAAAGTGCACTCCTTCTCTTTCCTTTAGATGTTCCCGTTCACATTTCACTGATGTATCGTCAAGAGTTCATTCCCCAGGTGGATTCTCTTAAATACCCGGGAATTACATATGATGGAACATTAAACTGGAAAAGCCACATTGAAAACGTCGCGTTTAAGGCAACTCGGGCTGTAGGATGGTTGCGTAAAATCAGTAACCGACGATACGGGCTGCGAAGAAACACATTAATTATGATATATAAAATGTATGTCCGACCAATCATGGAATTTGGATGTGTCTTATTTTCTGGCTGTCCAGCTTATAAAATAAACCTTTGGTACTATTAGAAAAGGAAGCTCTGCGTTTGTGCCTTGGACTCCCTAAGTTTGTTGCAAACAACGTTCTGTATATGGAAGCGCGATTACCATGTTTAATTAGTAGATTCAAAATCCTTACAGTCCAAACGTACTTAAAGTTTTACGATTCTCCCCAAAGAAGATCAATGTACGTTTTCATTAATGAACCAAGAACATTTTTTAATAATCATTGGTCGTGACTGCACACCCCTCAGATCGTATTCGTACAGGCACAGCTAACACCACTGATTGTACAAGTTCACTGTATTCACCCAATAAGTCAATCCAAGAAAAACCTCCATATTGAATTTGACGATATTTTCCCCTCGAATGCTAAACTAATGCCACTCCAACATTTAAATGACCAATTACAAGATTACCTCTCTCACCAGGAAACAAACAATATAATAGCCACTGACGCTTCAATGTTAGACGAGAAGGCTGGCGTAGGCATCTTTTCTCCTTCTCTTAGTTGCTCCTTTTCTATTCGCCTTCCGGATTACACGACTATTTTCATAGCAAAATTATTGGCGCTTGTTTTAGCACTGAGCAAACTACCCCCGAATCGATTATGAGCGGTCATAGTAACAGACTCTCGGTCGGTATGTGTGTCGCTTTCCTCGGCAACGAATACAACTATCTTAAATGTGTTTCAAAATTTAGTCGCTACAACGTTAAAAAATTATTTTCCTCTGGGTTCCTGGATACTGCGGTTTATACATAAACGAAATGGCAGATTTATTAGCCAGAACATCTTTAAATGGACCTGTGCTTCATATTTTACCGGATACAGCTTACGTCACTGCATCGAGATTCAGAACGTTTTGCCTACGAAATGACTTATGCAAATTATCGCTGATCCCATCTACAAACGTTCAGCATCTCGGTTTTGGCTGGAATAATCAGTGGTGTCCTTCTCGGCAGTTAGAAGTTACATACTCCAAATTACGCTGTCGCATCCCGGAATTGAAGTTCTATTTACATAGAGCTGGTCTGACGATGTCCCCTTTGTGCCAAAATTGTAAGGAAATTGAAACAATAGACCGCTACTTTTATTGCGATAGCAATTATATGGACACTCCAAAGCATATTTCTGCCGTCGTCGTCGCTGTCGTCGTCACCCTCGCCGTGAGGTTCCGAATGACGTCAATGGAGATGAAATCGTCGCTGTGCGCCGCCCACGGAGGAAGATTATTTAGGAGTAGAAACTCCCGTCAGCGCGGGCGCTCGCGTGCGACCAGATAACGTCACATTATTATGCGCCGACGGGGGCGCATGCAGTGGCGGCGCCTTGCGGCACGTCATGCAAGCAGCAGCGAAAAAAAAAAAAAAAAAAAAAGAGCAGCAGCCCGGCGGATCGGTGGTGCCGCTCGGGCGCGTTCTCTTCGGCGGCGCCCGTGTCTCCCGCGCTCAAAGTAGACGACACAGGCGTTCGGCGTTCGCTTCAGCGTGCACGCCGTAGCGTTGTTTTTGTGGGCCTTTAAGTCAAACAGTAACTGTTCTTGTCGGTGTCTGTTCGAGGGCCGTAATACTAACAGCGCTGATACGTGCAGTGTACCCTTGTTCGGAAATTGCTAGCCTAAGATGGGATGCAGGTGGGATGCGTGAGTGCCCTCAGTAGAAGTTGTGAGGCGCGCGGCCGTACGGGAGCAACGCGCGCGGCCGCGAACGAGAGAAACACATGTGACCGGTTGCCTTGGCAACCAAGACGGCGGTAATTTCTTTCTCAGCCGCCAGGTGCTGCCAGCATGATAGTGGCTCCGCGGGCTTGTGACATTATCTGGTCGCCGCAACTGGCGGAGTTTCCACTCCTAAAGGTTTCTTGCTCCGTGGCGCCGCCGAACGCTGTATGTGCGAGTGAAAGGGCGCGAGGGACGCGCGCTTTCACGGGGAGTGAACGCACGGCGGAGAACAAACGCGCGTTCTGCGCTGTGCTTCCTTAAGGGCTGCAGAAGTAGGTGTCTCTTTCCTCCTCTACAATCACCATATATGTAGAGCAAACGAGCCTTCTTCCGACGCGCGAAAGGCCGTGGGGGAGGGGGGGGGGGAGGGGGAGGGAAGGGAGGCGACGTTTAACTGCGGCACCAAGTGCCTATTTATATCAGAGGCTCCGGCAACAGTCAGCAACGCCGCACACATTCTGAGCGAACGCGGGCAAAACGCCGACGGCGTCGACAACAGTTCTGCGTGTTGCCGGTGCTGCTGCATGTCCAAGTTTATACAGCTGATAAAGCTGCTATCATTACTATCATTACTATCAAATTTGCTATCGCAATTGATGCTTCGCCTTTCAGGTGAAACTGCGACGACTTTTTTTATCATGCCGACGTTATTCAAACCAGAGAAAGATATTACTCGAAGCTCCACTCTGCAAAATTGGATTAAGATTAAATACACCAGGGGCGCTATAACGTAAAATGATTCCAAGTTGGTTTGATTCCAAACTCCTGACGTCAAAATGACGCCGCAGAACATGCGTATGGGGGCGGGACACGACGACGTTTTTCAAACAGGCCAATCAGCAGCCTCCATCTTTGCCGGAAGCACGCTTTGCTTGTTTTTTACTCCTAAAGGGGCCGTATAGCAAGTTCATGTTAGATGTAAACGCCTAATAAATAGATCATTGTTTTTCGCTGACATTAAAACTGTTTTGTAATGTTTTGACGCGCAAGTGGTAGACGCGTGTTGCCAATTATTAGCAAGTATTCGCATTTTTCGAGCCGTAGTCACACACGCGTCGATTCCGCATCCGAGCCAGTCCGAGCCATTTTGCTGCGCACAGGTAAGATGGCGGTACGTAGAAGCAGCTGATCAGTGCGTGTCCCGCATTTAGTGTACCTTTGCACGTAACACTGCACGATTAGATGAGTCTCGGCCTCCGTGGTGTGCTTTCGCCCGAGAAGAATTTCGGAAGCTGTGAACATCATGGAAACCGTGAAAGCGAAGCGCAAGGTGAGTAAACAACATCGACCTCTTGTGCCTAATGCCTAGACAGTCGCATCTGAACATCTGCGGTGGTCGCGGGATGCTCACATTTGCTTTTATTCGCACAGGATAGCCAAGAATCGATGAAGGTTGGAAAGCAGCACGATGTACTGCAGCAGATACTGGTAAGCAAACTTTTTCATTTCACAACGATCTGAACTGTCTGTCTCCGGGTGTGGGTGAAGTGCGCAGTGATAAAGCCCCCCTACATGTTGGAAGTGGACTTAACCGGGGAAAACGATCTGTTATTTTGTTTGTTTGTGAAGTTTATTACGTTTCAGAAAAACAGTGATTATGTTGTGATAATGTTACAAAACATTGAGTAAGTGTAACCACTATTTTTTAACGGCATGGTGAAATGATATGTGAAACGATACGACTTGTTGCTTGTATTAATTTGCTGCGTTCCGGCGAAAATTAAAAGTACGAAAAAATGGCAGCACCTCCAGGACCCCGCGTATCGGCAGCTCAAACCACTCTGCTTGTTGAGTTTATGGAGCAGCACCCGTACTTGGCGAGAGGCGCCACAAGCCTCTCGCCAAGTATGAGTGCTGCGCATAAAAAAGCGTTGTGGAATGAGCTGACGGCCGCGCTCAACGCGCTAGGGCCGGCTGTAAAAACAGCCCGGCGCTGGCGCCAGTATTGGGCGCGAATTGTGCACGACTTAAAAAAACTTGCCGCGCAAGTTGGGTCGGAGAGGAGGTGAGCCTGCAGCTTTCAACATACTTTGGAACGTAAGCTCACTGTGTTCATGTTTTTGCAGGAAAACAGGAGGAGGCAGGTTGGGCGGGCTGGAGGGCCGTGTGTTGGACGTCTTGAGCCGCACCGGCCCAGGCTACGCGCCGGTCGATTTTTTTCCTGATGACGCCGAGGTGCGTAGTGTTTTGTGTTGCTATGTGGACCGGTTTGGGGAAGTTGCACTGTTCAGAGCTGATGAATGTTTTACTGCTTTGTGTTTATGTCTGTTTTCTTGCAATTAAGAACACATGCCAGCACATGATATCCATACTTTGCAGAAATGAAAATCTGGCCCCCCCCTAGAATAACATAAGAAACCAATGCTGTTCAGAAATGTCCTGTGATTGATTATATGGTTCGTTACTCCGTGAAGCATGTGTAGTCACGAGTAATTCAGTTGATGTATCAAGCATATTCTGTACAGAGTGAATAAATTTGAATAGACTTGGCAAACAGTTCATGGAACTGAAGCAACAATAACAGTATTAAAATCATATTCATCAGGTGCAATGCTCACATAGTGTGTCTACTATGCTTTGTTATTGCAGCAGGCAAGCTCCAGCGAGGAAGAGGCCGCTGCCGCCCATGTGCCTCTCCCGACGGCCCCACCCCAAGTATCCGTGGGCACAGAGCCGGGGACGAGCGGCACTGCACGTAAGGCACTTTAACAGCAATTGAAATGCGAAGCCTTCAGAAGAAAGCACTGCCTGTTGTGAACTTTTAAACAGAAAAAAATTTATTTCACATAGTCACCTACAAAGAAACACAGCTAGTCCCTGCCATAATCTGACTGTGCAAGACGAAACTATATTCTGTTTGACTAATCATACCACTTGTAATGCAGCTTCTGTAGCGTTCAAGTTGTCGTGTAGAAATTAATATTGGTGCAGCATATTGTAGTGCTGTGGTGTCGCTTTATTTATTTATCCAACTGTAAGGTTTATATTGCCTACAGCTTGTTGCCGGGAATAGTTTCCTATGTTTCTACCTATGAACCAGTGAATGTTCAACATAGAAGGGCACAACAAATTTGTTATCCTCTTTGCCCATTTAATTTTTAAGGACCACCACCTCGGCAGCAGCCCCAAAGACCACCTCGGCTGCAGCCCCTAAGACCACCTCGGCAGCAGCAGCTGCTAGAGGATGCGGCCTGCAGGGCAGCAGAGGAATGCGCGAGGCAGAGGCAGCTGGCGGAGGCTGCAAACGTGGAGGCTGTCGCCTTCCACCAGATGCTTCTTGAGCAACACAGACAGGTACGTACAACTCGCCCAGGTTGCAATTTTTTTAAGAGGGCATCTGTATTCACTGGGCTGAAGTGTTCATTGGTTTGTTTACTTATGTATCCTCTGTGAGATGCTTTCTCATTCTGTTACTTCGCAAATTACAAAGCATTTCCGTGGTTGCATGTACCGGCACAGCATGCTCATCTTTTGCAGGTAAATTCAGCTTATCACCGACATTGCTTTCTTAGTGACAAAGGTGGCTTGGTAGCATTTTCTGTCTTTGAACATGCTTATAACATAACAGATCATATACAGTTTGCACTTCAACTTCTCACGTCATATGCATACGTTCTCACTGCCCTCTAGAGTAATCGTGCTGAAAGTGTAACCCTTGCAAACACTGATGAAACGAACAATTTAATTTCGTTTCCTCTAGCTGCAGTAAGTGCATTTTTTTCGCAGCATCATCAACAACTGGTGGAGGAGCAGAGGGCCTCTCGCGTGGTGCAGCAGCAGTTGGTGGTGGAGACGAGGGGTTTGCGGGAGGCGACTGCCCTCGTCGCAGCCACCTTACGCCAGCTCGTCGCTGCCCTCGCCCGTGGCCTCCGCGAGCCGCCTCAGCCGTAGTTATATATATGTTGTTCATTATGTCATTTGTTTATTATTTAATGTTTCATAATGCATAATTTATTGCAAGTTTTTTCTTATGTTTAGTTCCACTTGCTGAGCAAGTTTGTCTCAGTGAGTGAACTGTATGTCTAATGTTTCATCTTTTTGGTTAGGTGTGTGCTTTCGTTTTGTTGTTTATGAGCTATTTATGTATTCATTGCTTTTCAAGGAACATGTTGACTAAGTAGTCACTTTTATTTTAGCCACAACAGTGTTTCACACACAAATGCTGTGATAACAGGTATTGAAATCCACTGTTATGATTTTCACACTATATTTATGTTGTTTCCAATCTTATTTGCCCTATGGAACCCACAAGTGGCCATATTATTTATTTTAGCAACACGTGCGTGTTACTTGCAATAGTTATTGTGATATATCAGGTTTCCATATCGGTGATAGCAATGCAATCTAGTCCCCATTGATGTTGACAATTTTTTATACACCCAATGTAGCCATTATTTTACTACATTCACTGCCAGGCTGTTCTTGTTGGCCTTGTTATATGTCAGATTATCGAAGTGCACGGTATTTTTTCACGTTTGTCATTCCTTAAAGGCGCCGGACTGCACTTTCACACGGGTGGCCCTATTGTGGCAGTATTTATTGCATATAGCATATATTTTGTGCTACAAACATGGATGCATAACAGGCAAGTCTTGCAACACCTTTTTGTGCTATGAAGTTGCTAGGTGAACGCAAATGATCGTGGATGAGCCCAAAGAAAAACAGTATCAATGACAGACATTTATGTGATTTAATGTGTGCCAGCAGCCTTTCACAATGTATTAGATCCCATTTAGTGGAAACCGTACTGTCACTTTGGCACCGTGAAATCGTACCCTGTGTACATTGATTTGTATCATGATGACTGTTATTCACTTCGAATAAAACATGACACTGAAGATGTGTTGAAATTGTTCGTTTACTGTAGGGATATGAAGGAACGAGTTTCAAGAACATCACTGGCACTTGATATCACTTTTTACAAATATATGTACAGTTTACAAATGAATGTACATCCAAGGGAGCATCATGTGCTTGACATGCCAGGCGATCTGTGTCAGCATGACTTGGCCTGTTGAAAAGGAACTGTGCGGAAGCTGTGTGGCAAAGCTGTGTGGGGCCTGCAAGGTGTGCAAGAACAGTACATATGATGGAGCGAAAAGTGTGCTTTGCTGCGGCCCAAGCAGGAAGCGAGGAGACGAAGTCCAATATCCTCCCATGCACAGTGCAGACGGCGGTGACAGTGGCGGTGATGCCAGTAGATAAATGCATCAAGACGACAGTAGCAACAGCAGCAACAGCAATTCAACTAGCAAACTCCTGCTGCCCAGAGAAGTGGCTACGACATTCTGCTAATGACCACAACGTTGTCTATCCACAGCTACTAAGTAGTGTCACAGTGGAATGATGCAATAATCTCCAGTTGTGACAGCTCATTGGTACACGCTATGTGAAAGCAATGGTGGTAATTTAGCAGATGCTATAAAAAAACACCACGCTATCCACTCATGCCAATACGCCTTCACGTTGGTTCCTTCTCTTTATTAGGCATATGTGCCTGACACTGCAGGCACGTTTACTGCTGCTGTCGGTGCTGCTGCCGACGCAGCCGCCTTCGCACCCTTCGCAGGTAGTGCTGGTGCTGCTGTCGTGTGGTTCCGAATAATGTAATTACATTGTCACGGGCAGCACATCCTTTCAGGTACATTATGCGTGCTGCCCTCACTCGGGGAACTACAAGTGGGAGGGGGCCACCGTTTGCATCGTCACTGCTGCTGTTGCTGCTGTCATCATCATCAACCTCATCAAACGCACTGTCACCTTCATCAAGACACAAATTGTGCAACACTGCACACGCTGCAACGATGTTTGCTGCGCGGTCTGGTTCATAGTGGAGGGCACGGTACCTCTGAAGGCAGCGGAAGCGGCTCTTCAGAAGTCCAATGCAGCGTTCCACTACGGACCGCATGGAAGCGTGTGCAGTGTTGTACCTGCCTTCTGCAGTGTGAGTGGGAGGATGGCCTGGGACCGGAGTCAGGAGCCATGGTTCCAGGGGGTAGCCGCTGTCACCTGCACGAGCATAAAAATGGTATCAAATCAAATGCGCATGGTTGAGCTAGTGAAGCATGAGTCATGTTACATACACCTACTACACAGAGGCTGTAATAAAATAATGTACAGGCTGAGCACTTGATGCTGCTGTGATCAGCACAGATAACAATAGCTGGTGGTAAATAGTAAACTTCATATTATTAGCATCCAGCAAGGTGGCTGTTTGGCCGAGTTGTCTGTATTCTCGAATTAATGTCAGTGTAAAAAATAATGGGGCAAGACAAACGTTCTTTGTTTCGTAATGTACACTAATTTACATTAGCTTGCAATACAGCAGTTAAATGTCATTTTGCTGCAAGCAGATACTCAAAAAAATTTACCAGCCCGCCTATGTAACCTATACTTAACACGCCACTATAATATAAACGGTTAGGGCTTCCAACATATACTCTTACGGCGGGAGTACACTTTATTGTCTGCTGCTAGGCAACTGTATGAATTTTCCCCTCTGCTCACCGAGGAGGTGCTCGCCGGCCTTGGCAATGTGTCCCTCCTGGAAACGACGACGCAACCACGTCGTTCTCCATATGTGTGCGTCGTGATCCGACCCCGGTCGCAGAGCGTCGACGGCCAGAATCCGCATGCCTGCGTCGCAAATCTGACGAAAGCGTGCACAGCATCAGCCACGCGTTGCTATGAAAGGCAAATTAGACAAACATGACGATACTTACGAACATGCTGTTAAGGGCATAGAAGCCTTTGCGGCACATGTATGCCGCCTTGTTGTCGCCCTTCGGTGCGATGATGGCAATAAGGCTGCCGTCCACGCAGCCGATGACGCCGGGAATGCCGCCGCGTCGAAGGAACCCTTCTTTCACGGCCGCCTTTTCCTCCGACGTCCTCGGGAAGTGGACCCACTTGTTCCGAGTCCCGGCGTGGACGATTGCCTCCGCCACGCGTCGCACGCACTTGCTGACCGCAGGCTGCGTCACGCCAATCGTCTCCTCGCTCCCAACGGACCCCTGAAAGCTGCCCGTCGCGAAGAAACGCAACGCGCACAACACTTGTCGCTCCACCGACAGCGCTGTTGATCGCACGCCTCCGAGCTCCTCCGCCACTTCGTCGCACAGCCACCGCACAGTTTCCTTCCTCAGACGAAAGTGCTGCCGAAACACGTCGTCTGGCATGTCAAACGCGTCCTCGGCCTCCCTCCTTCCGCGCCTCCGCCCGAGCTGACGAGCCGCCGCCGCCAGCAGCAGCAAGAACGCCGCCATTTTTGATTCCAAACGGAACGGGTCACTCGCCGGTGATTCCGCGATGTTTCCTGTTTTGATCGGCATAATTTAGCATAAGTAGTGCGTAAACGTCACTATGACGTGTCAGTTTTTGCGGTTTCGTGACGTCGCTTGACGCACCGGCGAGGTGGGCGCGGCCTCGGAAATATGAGCCAATCAGCGAGCGGCGCTCGTGGATTTGGAATCAAAACAGTTTGGAATCATTTTACGTTATAGCGCCCCAGTATTATTATCATTTGGGGCCTCCACCCTCAGCTATTGTCACACAGACGTTTGTTGCGCAGTGTTTCAATTTTTAACAGAAACAAGACGATTACCCTGTTAATTATTGTAACTTTATTCTACCTATCAGATCAGTATTCATTTCACTGAAATTTGTTTCTCCAAATTCGTTAGTAACATTGTATTTCTTTTCTGACCTTGATAATAACTACATTTTCACCCTTCAGTTAGTCTGACTGCTCGTTGGCACACTACTCTAGTTATGCAAAATTTTCTTTGTTTTTGTTTTTGCCTTCTTTTATTTTGCGTATCTCATTGTCAAAAAGAATTTTTTAGCTACCTACTGCCGCCCGATTCTTGGCCTATCCCCCTCAGTGGGTGCGAGCCATGATAAAGTTTCATCATCATCATCATCATCATCATCGAGGTGTCGGCTCAAGTGGCCAGCGCTGCAGCTATCCTTTGTAAATATACTTTGTAAATAGTCTCCAGTACTTAATCCTTCGTTCGCGTAAGATTTTGGTGGAGCGTGCCGTTCCCCGTCCTCGCCACGGAGCTCCGAAGAGGCCGCACCGTCCAGCTTTCCACCATGGCTCCCCGTGACACCTCGTCTGCTTCTATTCCAACCACAACGTACGTCACGGTTGCCACTCCCCGCGATACTGGCATATTCTCCGGCCAAGATAATGTCGACGTTGATGACTGGGTCGGCATGTATTAGCGTGTTAGCGGAAACAACCACTGGGACCCTACTATAATGCTAGCGAATTTCCTCTTCTACTTGGGCGGAAGACCTCGTGTATGGTTCCGGACACACGAGGAGGAGATCTCTAGCTGGGACGCTTTCAAGGAGAAGCTCCGCGACCTTTTTGGAAATCCGACCTGTCGGCAGCTGGCTGCAAGAAAAGAGCCTGCTACACGAGTACAGTCTTCCACTAAATCGTATGTCTCGTACATACCAGACGTGCTCGCTCTTTGCCGGAAAGTCGACGAGAACATGGTCGAAGTTGACAAGTAAAGCCAAGTTCTCAAAGGGATCGCGTTCAACTTGTTGATATTTTCACGCGAAGGACGAGTCAGTAAGACTACCAACTATTTACAGGTTGTATTTACAACAGTGGTTGCAGCGCTGACCGGTTAGATTCACAGCGCGAGCACAGCTCCTTCTTCCTCTTCTTTTCTCGAGTGATGGCGCCCGCGCGCCTCGTTCAAACAACCAAATACCACACGCGTGTAGCATAATCTCCTGGCGGCAGAAGCGACGTCCCGGAGCGTCTAAATGTCATCACTGGGAGGGTGATACTGCTTCAGTCGTGTAACGTGCACGATATCACTGGACTGGGAAGCAGATGGGGCGTCAGAGGCTATCTCGTAGGTGACGGGAGTCACGGAACGAAGCTCGGTAGGGGCCTGTGTAACGAGACAGCAGTTTTTCTGACAGGCCGACCTGACGCGACGGAGACCATAGAAGCACCAAAGAACCAGGCGGGAAGTGCACGTCGCGGTGTCGCTGGTCGTACAACCGCCTTTGACTCTCTTGGGAGTGCAGAAGGCGGTCACGGGCAATTTCCCTTGCGTGGGCAGCGCGGGCGACGGCATCAAGTGCATATTCACTGGTGGGTGCTGCGTGAACAAGGAGGTTTGTGTCGAGGGGCAGTGCTGGTTCTCGGCCGAACAGAAGAAATAATGCGGAATAACCGGCTGTGTCCTGGCGCGAGGAATTATACGCAAAGGTGACAAACGGTAGAGCGAGGTCCCAGTCAGTGTGATCGGAAGACACATACTTCGCGAGCATGTCTGTGAGAGTGCGATTGAGACGCTCCGTGAGGCCATTTGTTTGCGGATGGTATGACGTGGATAGCTTGTGCCTCGTGGCACAGGACTGCAGGATGTCCGCGATAACTTTTGATAGGAATGTCCGGCCACGGTATGTGAGAAGTTGTCGCGGAGTACCATGTAATAAAATCACGTCACGTAGAAGAAAATCGGCAACATTTGTGGCGCAGCTTGTAGGGAGCGCTCGGGTGATGGCGTAGCGCGTGGCGTAATCGGTGGCCACAGCGATCCACCTGTTCCCAGAGGTAGAAAGAGGAAAATGACCAAATAAATCTAAACTAACCCGAAAGAATGGTTCCGCGGGAATGTCAATTTGTTGAAGGTACCCAGCAGGGAGCGTTGACGGTGTCTTGCGTCGCTGGCATTTCTCACACGCAGCTACGTATCTTCGAACGGAGTGAGCAAGCCCTGGCCAAAAGAAGTGTAGCGCCCACCGACGCCGCAGCGCGGAGCGCTTTATTCGGCGCTCTCAGCCGGTGCCTTGGCGCCGGCTATCAAAGAAAGAGAAAAATAAAGAAGCGCAGCGCGTGCTTGAGGCGCAAGCTCGGCACGCGCAGTGTCGTTCTGAAAGCCAGCCACGCTGGTCGTCGCAGCCCCGTCGCTCGGCTCGCCGCCTTCGCCCTTCTGACCAGGGACGACGGCACAGCTCGTACAGCCGCCGTCACGTCCCTCCTACATTGGTGACCCGGGAAAACGCGCGTTCCACCGAGCGAGACGCTGCCATGGCTCACTGGCTGGAGCCGCAGTTCGACCCACCACTGCCGCCGTTCTCGTCCAGCTACGTCGGCGCATGGTTCGCTCAGTTCGAGGCGGCTCTGGAGCTTAACCACATCTGGATCCAGGAGTTCAAGCACGCGGTTCTCCTGCACGTCCTGCCGCTTGCTCTCCAGCTCCACCTCGGCGCTCCATCGCCTGTCCCGCGCCCATACGACGAACTGCGGCAGCGCGTGCTCGACTTCTTCGGCGCTGCCTACCACCCTGTTCCTGTGGCTGACCGCACAGTGCGCGAATCGCTGCCTGCGTTCCCACTGCCAGCGCTACCCGCATCTCAACCTGTGCCCGGAAGCCACCACCAGGCAAGCCTTCCTTCCTCGACTTGCCCCGATACCGTCTCGGCGACCACCCGATGCGCTACCGCACAGTCCCCGGCCTCCGGCTCTCTCCAGGGATCTCTTTCGTGCGAGTACGCGCACAATGTTGTCGCCGAGGGTATCGTCACGACCATGACACCAGTCACGTCATCGCCTTTCTCGCCCCCAACGGTGGCAGGCGACAGTGGAGACATTGCCGACCCAACGCCGGCTACCGTGCCCCACGCCATCGGGTCTGTCTCCAACGCCATCGCTCCTGCAACAACGGCACCCGACCCTTCCACGCGGTCTGCTGAGCCGGTCTCCGAGGCGGCGCGCGAGCTCGGTACCGCGCCGATCCCACTGCCTCCGACTCTGCCGGCTACCACCACTGCGGAACCGGGTGACGACCTTCTGCGATACCCGACATCGAACGGTCCATATCTCCAGCGGTCAGCGCAGTCTTCAGCGCAGTCTTCAGCGCAGTTGGTACAGGTTATTCCACCTACCCAGCCCACCCGGGTCTTCACCTGTGCTGCCTCGACGGACGTTCGCGCCTCGTCGCTGAGCGTCTCACGGCTTCGACCCGCTTCCGGCGTTTGCGTTGGACCGATGGAACCACCGGACATTCCTGCGGACCTTGACCCCCTTTTGCCTGGCCAGCCCGTGGCTTACTCGCGATGCACCCCATCGTTAGCTCTGCCAGATCGTGTTCGCCTCCCGACAGGTTGCGCCGCGTCTACCTGCAAGGCACCCGTCGTGGCCTGTCCAGGGCTTCGACTCCATTGCTCGTGCACGCATCCTACACGTTATGCAAAGGTGCGGTCTGTGATACGCCTCCGGCAAAGCG
The DNA here is from genome assembly GCF_013339745.2 of Dermacentor silvarum. Taxonomy (NCBI): domain Eukaryota; kingdom Metazoa; phylum Arthropoda; class Arachnida; order Ixodida; family Ixodidae; genus Dermacentor; species Dermacentor silvarum. The sequence continues at coordinate 66,592,026 of NC_051162.1, forward strand.
TGCGCTGGCACCGTCGACGCACCCTTCGCCTTACAAGCCTCTCCCTTCCTCATTCTTCAAGAGACATGTGGCGTCCGTCAAATCAGCGAGTAGACGCGCTCCTGCCAACAGCGTCCGTTCCGCGAGTCCCTCGCCCGTTGAGGAGCACCCAGTGCCGCCCGCCTGAGTGGTGGTGGCGACCCGATGCCTTCACGTTGACGACTCGGACTGGCCACGGACACTTTTCAATCAGGACTCAACTGGCTCGCCATTTCGACGTTCCGTCTGGGCGGGGGGCCCTGTAGCGCCCACCGACGCCGCAGCGCGGAGTGCTTTATTCGGCGCTCTCAGCCGGTGCCTTGGCGCCGGCTATCAAAGAAAGAGAAAAATAAAGAAGCGCAGCGCGTGCTCGAGGCGCAAGCTCGGCACGCGCAGTGTCGTTCTGAAAGCCAGCCTCGCTGGTCGTCGCAGCCCCGTCGCTCGGCTCGCCGCCTTCGCCTTTCTGACCAGGGACGACGGCACGGCTCGTACAGCCGCCGTCACGTCCCTCCTACAGAAGCGTCGGCGGATCCGGTCGCAGGTACGTGACACACCGAGGTGACCGGCAGTGGGGAGGTCGTGAAGTTCGTGGAGAACAGCCGAGCGAAGGTGTGTAGGGATCACAAGGAGTAATGCTGGGCAGTCGGGGTGAACGTTGTGGCGGTAGAGTACGGCATCTTGAAGTGTGAATAAGCAAAGGGAGCTGTCGGCAAGTGACGATTCCAGGCGGTCAATGATGATACGCAAGGACGGGTTACGGCGCTGCTCGTCGGCGACATGGACCTGTGGAAAAACAGAGAACGCAGGCGTCGGTGTGAGGTTCAGACGTAGAGGTCGGGTCTTGGACTGGGTAGCGAGAGAGGCAATCTGCGTCCTGGTGTTGGCGTCCCGACTTGTACGTCACTGTGTAGGGATATTCTTGTAGTCGCAGAGCCCAACGACCGAGCCTGCCAGTAGGATCCTTGAGCGACGAAAGCCAACACAGCGCATGATGGTCTCTGATTACTGAGAAGGGCTTACCATATAAATATGGGCGGAACTTTGAAACAGCCCAGACGAGAGCAAGACATTCGCGCTCGGTAATCGAATAGTTGCGCTCTGCAGTTGTCAGGAGCCGGCTAGCGTAGGCTATAACGCGGTCATGTCCGTGTTGCCGTTGCGCTAAGACTGCGCCGATCGCATAACCACTGGCATCGGTTCGGACCTCTGTAGGTGCGGACGGGTCAAAGCGGGCCAAGATTGGTGGATTGGTCAGAATCGTGATAAGGCGTGAAAATGCGGCAGTCTGAGGGGAACCCCACGTAACAGGCACGTCTTTCTTCAGAAGTTCAGTGAGTGGTAGAGCGATTGCTGCGAAATCTTTCACAAACCGTCTGAAATTAGAGCAGAGCCCCACAAAACTCCGGACGTCTTTGACAGACTGAGGTACAGGAAAAGCTGTTACTGCTCGAACCTTCTCCGGGTCGGGTTGTACTCCGGAAGCATCGACGAGATGGCCGAGCAGTGTAATCTGTCGGCGCCCGAAGTGGCACTTCGATGAGTTTAATTGGAGACCAGCCTTGCAGAAGACGTCAAGGATAGCTGCGACGCGCTCAAGGTGCGTCTCAAACGTAGGAGAAAACACAAGGACGTCGTCGAGGTAACAAAGGCAAGTTGACCATTTGAAACCTTGAAGCAGAGAGTCCATCATCCGTTCGAACGTGGCGGGGGCATTGCATAAACCAAACGGCATAACCTTAAAGTGGTAGAGGCCATCTGGAGTGACGAAAGCGGTCTTTTCTTGGTCTTGCTCATCAACGGAAATCTGCCAAAAACCAGGTCGAAGGTCAATGGACGAAAAGTATTTGGCACCGTGAAGACAATCAAGAGCGTCGTCAATTCGTGGTAACGGGTAAACGTCCTTCTTAGTGATTCGGTTTAGGTGGCGGTAATCAACACAGAAACGCCACGTGCCATCTTTCTTTTTGACGAGCACGACCGGCGACGCCCAAGGGCTCGAAGAGGGCCTTGGGCCTCGCTATCGAGCACGACCGGCGACGCCCAAGGGCTCGAAGAGGGCTCAACAATGCCTTTGGCGAGCATCTTGTTGACTTCCTGCTGAATAACTTGCTGCTCTGCCGTGGACATGCTATATGGTTGGCGATGAATGGGAACAGCATCAGCAGTGTTTATCCGATGCTTAACAAGGGACGTCTGACCAAGTGGGCGATTGTCAGTGTGAAATATGTCGCGGTAGGAAAGCAAAAGGCGATATAGGGCGGCTGCTTGGCCAGGGGCGAGGTCCGGAGCGACCATGGGACGTAATGGGCCGTCCAGGTTCAAGGAAACCTGCGTTGTAATCAGGAGGATCCGGAGACACGTCGGCTGCAAAAGCACTGACCGGAGCGTGGCCACCGCTATGCCTTCAGGCAACACTTGCTTCGTCAAGCCAAAATTGACAGCGGGGAGACACATCCGATTAGCGGCAAGGGTATACGGAGCGTGGCACAGAGATGTTGCGTGCCAGGAGGACATCACGAAGAGGGGCGACAACATAGTCGCTATCAGGCACGGTTGCCGTTGAGGCCAATTCGACGAAGGTTAGGGCTTTTGGAGGTACCCGAACAAACGCTGTAGTGCATAGGCTGTGCGGTTGTTCGGGGCGAACGTCGGAAAGAAGAGGAAGCTCGAGGCACAGCGTACCGGTGGAACAGTCGATGAGGGCAGAATGCGTCGTCAGAAAATCGAGCCCGAAGATTAGGTCATGAGGGCAACTGGTCAGCACGTAAGAACAGTACTGGAACTTGGCTGCCAGCAATTCCTACGCGAGCAGTGCACATACCACAAACGGCAACAGTGGCGCCATTGGCGACGCGTACGGCTCGAGTGACGGCAGGCTTAAGAACTTTTTTGAGGCGACGACATAGGTTAACGCTCATTATGGACACTTGGGCTCCAGTATCATTCAACGCCGTCAACGGGACATCATCTACGTCTACTTCAATTAGGTTCGTGTTCGTGAGGAGCGTCAACGGAGGATTTGGACTGGACGAACGTGATGCAGCACTACCTCCAAGAGCTGCATGGCCTAGTTTTCCGTCCGGCGGTTTGGCGAGGAAAAGCGGCGAGGTTGGGGCGACGGGGAGCGACGGCGTTGAGGCGACGGCGATCGCCCGGAGGAGCGGCTGTCAGGGGCATCAGAAGTACGGTACAGACGGCGAGGGGGTAGTAACGGCGAGCGTCGGCGTATGGGCGAGGAGCAGGGAAGGAGCTCCCGTACGGCGGCATCCAGGTGGTGCGGCAGTGTCGGGATACGTGACCAACTCGGTGGCAGCGGAAGCCGATCGGTTTGTCGTCAGGTGTTCGCCATTCAGCAGGATTGCGTGGTCTGGGAGCGAAATACTGGTCATTAAAGGTTGTGGACATAGGAATGGGCGCCGAATCAGGGCGGGAGACAGAGCAGGCGGTAGGGATGCCAAGCTTTGCAATTTCTTGCCGCACAACCGCTTGTATAACGGAAATAGTAGGGGCCGCTGGGTCAAAGGTACCGTCGAGGGGTCGAGGATGAAGAGGGGCCGGACTCGCCGCTTCAATCTCACGGCGAACGATACGCGTGACGTTCTCTTGAAATGGTCGTGTGGCTGGAAGAGCGGAGCAAGAGGACGTGGCAGGGGTGTTTGGGAGCCGGGAAAACTGCGGGACGACGCGGCGGCTTTTGGCTACCTCGAAGCGGCGGCATTCTTTGACGATGGCTTCGACAGTAGAAACGTCGTTATAGACGAGCAAATTGAAGGCGTCGTCCGCGATGCCTTTTAGGATATGGCCCACCTTGTCAACCTCGGTCATGTGCTCGTCGACTTTCCGGCAAAGCGCGAGCACTTCCTGTATGTAGGAGACATACGATTCTGTCGACGACTGGACACGGGAAGCAAGCTTTTACGCGCAGCCTGTTGGCGACCTGACGGGTTGCCAAATAGGTCGCGAAGCTTCTCTCTGAAAGTGTCCCAGCTGGATATCTCAACCTCATGGGTGCGAAACCAGACAAGCGGTGTCCCGTCCAGATAAATAGTCACATTGGCAAGCATGATGGTAGGGTGCCAGTGGTGGCTTCGGCTAGCACGCTCATACATGCTGAGCCAGTCGTCGACGTCAACGCCATTTTGGGCGGAGAATGTCCCAGGATCACGGAGACTAGGAACCGTAACGTACGTTGTGGTTGGCGCCGCAGGTGTAGGTGGCGACGAGGTGTTTCCATCGGAAGCCATGGCTGAGAAGAAGACGGTGCGGCCGCTTCGGAGCTTCGTGGCGAGGACGGGGAACGTTCCACCTCCACCAGAATGTTACGCGAAGGACGAGTCAGTAAGACTACCAACTATTTACAGGTTGTATTTATAACAGTGGTTGCAGCCTTGACCGGTTAGATTCCCAGCGCGAGCACAGCTCCTTCTTCCTCTTCTTTTCTCGAGTGATGGCGCCCGCACGCCTTGTGCAAACAACCAAATACCCCACGCATGTAGCAATATTCAACAATGTGTCAACCATCGACGTCATTGTCAAGGGATGCCGCCGCTTTGAGCTCGCCAAAAGCCGCCGCGTCATTCCACAGTTCTCCCGGCTCCCTAACACGGCTGCGACGTCATCCTGCGTCGCCCTTACCGCTTCACCCCCTCCAATGAGACCGTCACACGTATTGTTCCCCGCGAGCTTGAGGCTGCAAGTCCTGCCCCATTCCAACCACGCCCACTTGACCCCACCATTGACCGACCAGCCCCAGCAATCTCCCTCATTCAGGCAGTTGTGCGGCAGGAATTTGCCAACCTCAGTTTTCCTGCTGCCTGCTCCGTCTCCCGACCTGACGCCCGACTGGTGCCGACAGCTATGCCTCGCAGCGACTGTATTCCTCGGCCAGATACCGGAACCCTACAGATTGGAGAACTTTTGAGTCCGGACGACAAGCCCATTTGCTTCCGTTGCCACCGCATTGGCCCCGTCGCTCACCACTGCCGCACCTCCTGGACATTGCCGTATTCAAGATACCTTCCCCCGTCTCGTCGCCCATATGCCGACCCTCGCCGCTACTCGTCTCGCCGTATGCCATCTACCTCCGACGTATCCGTAAATGACAGTCGTCTTGCTCGCTCGCCGTCCCTTGAGCGCCGTCGCTCCCTGCCGTCCCAGCCACGCTGCTATTCGTCGCCGACCAATTATGGACCCTCCCGGACGGAAAACTAGACCATGCAGCTCCTGGGGGTTGGGCTGCATTCGTCGTGTCAAAATCCTCCATTTACGCTCCCAAGAATCTCGCCTCGCCGTTCGCTCACGCCGTGCCGCCGCTCCAGCCAGGCCCGCCTTGTTTCCGCCTTTGTCGACAACTCGAAGCAACCGCCTTTCCGGGCAGCTGCTCTACCATCTGAGCTAACCAGGCGGCTAGCAGATAGTGGATTTCCGCTGAACTATTACGTCATACACTTGCCTTTGCTTCGAGTTGTCGACAAATTCGACTTCGCCCTGCCATCTGCTAGCCGCCTGGTTAGCTCAGATGGTAGAGCGGCTGCCCCGGAAAGGCGGTGGTCCCGGGTTCGAGTCCCGGACCAGGACGAATTTTTCTTCAACTGCGAGGCTTTCTTTCGAGGAACCCGGTTGGGTTTCCATTGTAGCAAATTGCTACATTTGGGTGGATGTCTCAGTTTTCCTTTAAGGATAGCTCTAGTGCTTTTCGTGTGAAGACATTTTTGCGTTATTTAACCATGGCATTGCTAAACATGTTTATTTCTATTGTGCATTTCTGTATTAGGTTCTCAATTTTGTCATACCATGGAAAACCTTTTAATGTGTTTCTAAATCATTGTACATTTGTGTATGTTAATGACTTCTGCATTTTCTTGACCTGGTACATTTGTGTTGTGCATTCTAATAGTATGTGAATTCTTGGCATCCTCATACCACGGCAGTGTGCAATAAAACTTTGAAGGTAATCATTATCTGTTGCAGTTTTTTATTTATTTCGTCTCATCTACTCATACCAGTAAACACTACGCACGGCATGCACCGTCATTTCCAATCGGTACAAGAAAGCATCTTCGCATCGCGGTTTTGGCTAATGTAGAGAAAGAGTAAATTTCAAACACTAGAAGATTTCATTTCACTTAACCGGCGTGTCCTGGGTGCGACTGAATGAAAGAAGTTGCCTTTCGAGTCCACATGCCGCGTAGGCTTCGATGCGCGCGTCCCCGTAGTCGCCGATCACAGCGCCGCCGCTACTTTCGCCGCCGCGATAGTCGCCCAAGGAGCGCGGTCGTTCCACTGCCCAATTCTAGTACACTGTACCCGTACGGCTGACCTTTTCCTGCATCGCTTTCCGCGCTGAAAGCTCGCAACGCCCATCAAGTTGTATGGCGGGGCATTTGAATATACAGCTGTAGTGGCAGGCCTCCGAAAACAAATTTCGCGCCTTTGAGAACAAAATGACGTCACTTCTGTTTTTAACGGATATGACGTCACATTATTTTTTTCCGCCGGAAGTGTTGCCCTCCTCACACAGATGGCGCTAAGCCCCATGAACCGCCGATGAACCGCCATGTTTTGAACGTATGGGCTTCTATGGAAGCTTCGCTACCAGGTATATCTACCTTGGTATACCCGCTGACATAGCCGCGGTTTTAGTGGCGAAAGCCCGCTTTAACCCCTCAGTGATCTGCGTCCCGATTTTATGCGTTTCCTGCTCTTATTTGCTCCCAATTTCATTGACTGATTTCCAAGCTCTTCCAATTATGACTAAGCAAAACAAACTGTTCAACGGGCATTTAGCCCGTATCGCGGCACTGACGCAGTAGCGGCGTTTGGATCTCAATTAGGAAAACCGTAATACTGACTCAAGGCATCCGCAAGGCTCTTGCAGTTACATTTTTTATTAGCCGATAAATCACAAAAAGTGAGAGTACTTTTGATATGTCCATCTCTTTCGGCATGTTCCTTTTAATCTAACGTTCTTTTATAAAGTATTAAAAAGCAGGCAGGGTCAATATCATAAATATCATTCAATATAGAGCCGCTGTCGCGAGCTTGCTGGACGACATCTAAGTAGGGTTGCCAATTCTCAAGTTCACCTAGTCGTGATATAGGGGGGGGGGGGAGGAGAATGTTCGGGCTTCGGGGCGGCTTCTGACGACCAACCCTACCAAAGACAGGATCTCTGGGTGGCGCCCCCTTGAGTGTGACGTCATAGGGGGACTCCACTGCGGCACCGCGCACGCGCTCGCTACGTGAAGACAACTTAGCGCTCTCGGCCGATCTGCCCTGCTCGAGTTCATAAAATGTGAGTCGGCAGGTTTGTAGAACCGTATATACGGAATGTTCCAGGACACTAATTCCTGCGAAATGTCGAGTGGAGCAGCCGTCGCCAACGCACTTACTGTGGATTGCTCCTAGCATCGTCTGCTATAGTCTTCAGTATGTAGATGTGCGAGTATGGCGCTGGTTTCTTATCATTGCGGTTCTGTTGTCGTGGTGAACTCATAATGATACGTCGGCCGTCTTTTTCACGATGAACGGCAGCATTTGACCTTCAGATACTTTTTTTTGCGCTGTAATACTATGTTTGTCTTGTCTGTCAGCACGGTCTGCGTGTTCGGTAGCCCGGTTTGTTGGTCACAGACATTTCAAATTCCAGTTTCGTTGCAGCCCAGCGCGTTAAGCATGTCCCGAAAGACGTTTAATGCAGTTATCAGGAAACTAGGTGCTCTCTGCGCTACTTTGATGCATGCTCTGCTTTAGAAGCATTGATGCAAAATGCGGTCTCAGATGTCTTATAGAAGGGCGGACAAACTTAGTATGCGATACAAAGTTACGTAGTCTTCTTGTGCTGCCGTGCTGACCTTCGCAAGGCAATTTTAATTAAACTTGATTACTTTCATCGTGACACAACTTGCCCCTGCATCTTAGTCGGCTCAGCGTAATCCTTTCTGTCTTTGTTCCTGCCATGTGGAGCCAGCACATTTCACGGGCGAGGTTTGTCCAGCGATGAGAATTAGTGTTATAAAAACCGGTGACTACCTTAGCTTAGATAACCATTTTCAATATACTTTGTTCCGTAAAAGCATCATACGTGTTTAAAAGTAAAAAAAAATTGAGAAGTGCACGTGTGCTGGTTCTTGGCCAGCACACCTGCAGAAGTGTACGTGCCACACGTAGACTTCCGATCGCATCGGTGCCGGTCCGGATCACATTTCTTGATCGCGATCAATTATACCCGTGTCATATACGTACACTCCTGATCGCATCGGTGCCGGTCCGGATCGGATTTCTTGGTCGCGATCAAATATACTGGTGTCAGGCGTACACTTCTTATCGCGATCGGTGCGGTCGGATCGGATTTCTTGATCGTGATCGGGGCCGGTCCGGATGGGATTTCGTGATCGCGATCAATTATACCGGTGTCACACCTGCACTCCTGATCGCGATCGGTGCCAGTCCGGATCACATTTGTTGATCGCGATTAATACTGGCGTCACACGTACACTTTTGATGCGATCGGTTCCGGTCCGGATCGCATTTCTTGATCGCGACCTATACCGGTGTCACACGCAGACTTCTGATCGCGATCGGTGCCGGTCCGGATCGGATTTCATGGTCGCGATCAATACAGGTGTCAATACCAAAGTGGCAAAACGAGTGCACATTTACTCTGCCGAAAAAGCACACAAATAATCTGCTTCTGCCTGTTTCACAGTGTTGAATCATCGCTTCCAGGACGGCACACACTAAACAAGCCTTAACTACCGTAAAAAAAGTCACAGGCCTGCGCGGCGCACGCAGCACAGTCACAGCGTAAGCTGTTGGAGCGATTCAAGAGTAGCTCCAATTTGGGCACCACGCACAACAGGGTCTTCGCGGCAGTCTGTTCGCCTCGTTTTGACGAGAACGTTCTGAACAGTCCGCCCGGCGTCGACGGCGAGCTGAGGCTTGTAATGCTCTCTGCACAGCAGTCTGCTGAGCCCGATCAAGCCTTACAACGTCAACTTACATGTCGGGCGCGCCGCGTTTGCAGGCACCTTAGTAGATGGCACCACCACACTGGCGGAGGCTCGGCAGCTAGGCAGCATGTTGATTGCGTGCCTCGTCTGAATGGCATATCGTCGTCTGTGCCTGAGGACACTGCGTTTCCAGGCATCTTACCTAGATGGCGCCACCGTACTGGCGGAGACTCGAGTCGTCTCCCCCTGCGTGCTTGCATTAAGGCTGTTTTCCTGTGGCCCCATAGCAAGCGCTTGCGTGGCTCAGTGGTAGAGTATCGGGCTCCCACGCAGCGGGCGCGGGTTAGATCCTGGCGGGAATGGGGTACTTTTTTCGCGTTTCCGGCGATAGCGGTTACGCGGCGGGAGCCGGCGGCGGCATCATCGTGACCCGAAACGTCTATTGGAATGAGCCCATAACAGCTGACGCTGTAAAATCGGTGCGCAAACAAAACACTTTTAATGTCTCACCTCGCGTAACTCTATAGGCGAAACCGGAGCCAACGGCCAAACTATCAGGGCGAGCGACGAGAGAAAGGGGGAGCGGCGATGAGACCTAGAGAAAGAGAGGCCGGACGAGTAGAAATGTTGCCATTCGGCAGAGCTTGGAGCAGCGCAACGTCAACGGTCAGCGCATTAACAGCTTTCAAGCACGAGAGCCGTTGACGATCAAGAGCGCTCGACCCACTAGCGTTTTTATCCAGTAGCGCTGAACCCAATAGCGTCTCTTCTTCGCTACAATCGCCCCCGGGAGCGATAAGGGAGCCGTCCGGCGACCTAACAGTTCGTCACGATGAGCTGGTCGTAGTAAGGCTTTAGACGGTCGACATGGACAATGTCTCGTCCACGGCGGCGCATGTCTGAAGATGGCTCTACTGGTTCTATTACATAGTTCACAGGAGATGCGCGTTCGATGACACGATAAGGGCCTTCATACTTCGGAACCAGTTTTGATGAGAGGCCAGGGGCAGTGAAATGGACTGAGAGCCACACGAGCGCTCCCGGTTCGAAGGTGACCGTGAAAGTGGCGTCACCGCGAGTGCTCCTCTGGCGCTCTTGATCTTCGGTAGTGAATGCCCGAGCGAGGTCGCGGCACTCTTCTGCATGTCTGACCGTGGCAGAGATAGGCACGAACTCGGATGCATCCGGCCGATACGGCAGAATAGCGTCGATGGTGAGCGAAGGGTGCCGACCATACAGTAAGAAATAGGGTAAAAACCCAGTGATGGTCTGCGTAGCGGTGTTATACGCGTAGGTTACGAAAGGTAGGATGGCGTCCGAGTTCATGTGGTCGGAGGCGACGTACAATGAAAGCATATCACCGAGCGTACGGTTGAAGCGTTCCGTGAGGCCATTCGTTTGAGGGTGGTACGCCGTAGTTGTGCGATGAACAACGTGGCACTCTTTGAGGACGGCTTCAACTACCTCCGACAGGAAGACGCGTCCGCGATCGCTGAGCAGTTCTTCAGGTGGACCATGCCACAGAATGAATCAGCGAAGCAGGAATGTGGCAACGTCGCGCGATGTTGCTGCCGGAAGGGCGGCCGTTTCGGCGTATCGTGTGAGGTGATCGACTGCAACAATGGCCCAGCTGTTACCAGCAGATGTCAAAGGAAGTGGTCCATACAGATCGATTCCAACGCGGCCGAACGGCCGGTTAGGGCAGGGTAGAGGCTGCAAACCAGCTGGCGAGAGCTGGGGTGAAGATTTCCGGCGCTGGCAATCGGACATGAGCGAACGAACTTCTGAACGTAGTTATACATTCCTCGCCAGTAGTAGCGTTGTCGGAGGCGCTGGTAGGTTCTGCTAGTTTTAGATTGATCACGCCTGACCTACATGATTGCTTTGCTAGCCTAAATACAATGTGGTCAATGCGTGTTTTCGTGATTCTGCGTCCCAAGTACTCTTCCCTGCTGTAGGCGTTTATTACGTTCATGAGTACATATTCCGCTAATAAATTCAGGTAATCAGCAACTGCTGATCTGCTTCTTGCAGAATATCGATATTGAGGTCCTTAATCAACAGTAACTGTTTTTCATTCATATTCTGTTGCAGGAAAGGGCTCAATTCATTCAAAAACTTATCCGTATCCTTGCTTGGTGGCCTGTAAGTGCCACACAATATGCATGTAACTTGTCTTTTGTTAAAAGATAGCGTTATAACCTCGGAATTTTGAAAATTAACATCAATGCTAGAGCACATCCATGCGTCTTTAACAAAGATGAACAGTCCTCCACCTCGTTTGTTCTTTCGGCATAACGCGTATTTTTGATAAACGTCCAAGTCATAGCAAGTCTGTCTGGTTGCATCAAGATTTACTTCTGTTAAAAAGATCACGGTCAGTAACCCCATTTCGCGACAAGTAAACACATAACTGATCCCATTGTTTTCTTATGCTTCGTGTGTTTATGTGCAGCATGCCGATTTCTTGGCTAAGTCCGTCTTCAGTAATTGCATTCTAGATGTTTTTGTCCCATTCAGCGAATGACTCAAAAGCAGCCACTAAACTATCTTTTCCAAATCATTCTCTGTAGCAACTTTAATCACTGAAGCACCTTCCACATTTCTAGCAAAGATTTTACCGTTCCGCGTCCAGACAAACTTGCAGTTGTACAGGTTTGCAAGGCTTCGACATTGCCAAAATAACTTTTTTTTATTTCGTGTCAAGTTTTCATTTATGAAAATCTTATCATCCAGGAAGTTCCCTTGGATAGCCGAAGGTCTCGAGTGGCTTGGTCAGTGAACCTGACAATGATTGGCGGAATTTTATCTTTTGCAGCTTTGATGCTGTTGATTGATTCGAGTGATTGTTTTGCGGGTGCCTGTAATGCGAGCCTTTCATTCAAGTCCGTAAGTATTTGGTGCAAATCTTGTTCTGAGCTTTCTGGTATTCCATGTATTTGAATGTTCTTTCGCCCGGAATGCTATTCAACGCTATCTAGACTTTCCTTTAGCTGTGAAATTTCAGCGTCCTTAGAAGACAGTTTTTTGGCCAGCTCTTCTGTTTCTTTCAACTTTTCTATTCTCATTCCCTGATTCCGCGTCTTATCCACAAGTTTATCATATATCGAAGCCGGCATTTGCATTGGCTTTTCTATTGCCTTTGTTGTTGCACACTGACGATCTACTTTCTTTTCAAGGCCTTCCAGGCGTCCTAAAACTGTGGCAAGCATTTGGTTCATGGTGGTAATCTGTTCGTTTAGCAACGTTGACCCATCCGAGTTTTTTTCAACTGAAAGCTTATGTTGATCTTGATCGCTGCTTTCATATTACAATGACTGGTTGTCTTGTTTCAATGCCACACAACTTTTACACTCCCAGCTAGCGATTTACGTTTCTGTCATACCCTTCATGTTTTCTTTAGCAATTCCCGAGCACTTCCCGGCATGATACCAACTTTTACATTGTTTACACAGAATGCATTGGGCATTCTTTTCAAGCAGTTTGGTACACGACGCGCATTGTTTTCTCGACATTGTTAACACACACTAACCACAAAACAGCCACCTAATGTGCAGCCCAGTGGATCATAGAATTAACCTCGGTCATATCTTAAATTTCTCTTTACCTAGAGGCAAAAAAAAAAAAGGTCAGAGCTGTGTTCGATGTTCCACCGGACTGCAGGGTGGGATCCTTTGCCGTGTCCTTTTGTAGGCTTGAAGGGGCCCAGTCCGTGATGTGAAGCCACACCCAGTTTCCCGGGCGTCAACTCCAACGGCTGCTCATATCTGCGCCGAAAAGGTGCACAGAATGCTGCCTGCCGTCAAGGAAATCCCACGTTGATAGCAGAAATCCACCGTACCGCACGCCGCAGGCACCAAGTCAATGACAGGTGCGAAGACGTACGAATGGGCCTAGAGGCACGAAAAAACGGTCAGAGCAATGTTCGACGGCTCGAACAGACGGCCTGTGTAGCGTCGTGGTACATGGTGCGACCCAAGAACACTGGAAGGTAGTGCAACCTGTAGGGGACGTCGACAAAAGGTAAAGTCTTCCTAAGCGAGTTTGGGGTGAGAACGGGGTGTAAGAACTGCACAATTTATTCTGAGAACCCCGCTGGAGCGAGAACACTTGATCAACGTCCACTAGAAATTTAAGTGCCGCCCCAGAAAATCTGTCATCAGCTATGAACATGATTATGTTTGTCGCATACCCAGTGACCCATGCCGTGTGGCCCATAACGAGTGAACCAAGTGGCACTTACGTTTAGACTGCATATATCTGGGATCGGCCCACGAGAAAGGCTAGAAACACGCATACCCGAAGCGAAGAAGTGGGGGCAACTCGCCAAGGAAGTATGCGTCTTTATTAAAACTTTGTGCAACTTTATTAGCCTCGTGCGCGACCGATGGCGGCGCTGCGAACGGCGCTTCGGCGACGTCATTTGGGGGACCCGCCTTTGTCGTGTGCTACGCTCCGGCTAGAATAGCTTAATTTCTATGCGTTTTCTCGCGCCATGACTGCGTCACGCGTAGCACGGCGCTCTCCAGTTACTCTCTGTACTTTGTCTAGTTTTGGCTCTATAAATGGCAGCATTAGGAAGACAACAAACGTTGTATATTTAATGTCTCTTCCATATCACCACTCGATGTGGTAACCCAACGGCTAGGGCGTGGCGCTGCTAAGGTCGAGGTCGCTCAATCGACCCCTGATGCGGTGGCCACATTTCGATGGGGGAGAAATGCGGAAGCGTTCGCGGATACTTAAATTTCACTGCACGTTAAAAAACCTCATGGAGTCAGAATGAATCCGGCGTCCTCCACTACGGCGTGTCTCAAAATCATATGGTTGTTTTGGCAGGTAAGATCGTAGAATTCCGTTCTTTAAATAAAAACGTTTCATATAACCACAGCCCTCGCGGACAAGGAAACGATCTCGTGACTCAGTCATAAAACATCGCGCCTTGCGAGAAAATGAGTCAGCGCAGCTTTGGAAATGAAGCACGATCGGAGGGCTCATGCGCAAAATTTCGCCTCGCCTAAGTGGCATTGTGGGTGAATACAAATTTTAAATTTGGCTCATAATTCTTTTCACTTGGTGCAGCACGTATAAAACCTCTTTCTGACCAGAAAAGCCTAATTCGTTCATTGACAATCGGTTTATCTAGATTAGTTGCACTACGCTCTATCACGTTTCGCAAATCTCAAGCATGCTTCACACTATTTTCATGCAAGTAAATCTCATTACCACTTTATGATCGAAAAATATTGTTAGCATTGGACTATTTCTGTTCAACGCACTTTCGCACTACCGAGGACCACTAGGAAAACATCACTTGATCAGCGTAAGAATAAGCAAATATTGTTATAAAAAAAAAAGAAAACGCAGGGACACCTCTGAACCCCAGTCCACCCCCACTTTTTCTTTCTTTCTAGTGTGTTTATCGCAGCAGCTTCGGTCAAGTACCTGCAAACCTGTACTTCTCAATTTCCTTGTTTTAGTTTTAAACACGTAGGACGCTTTTACACAACAAAGTATATTGAAAACGGTGATCTAAGCTAAGGTAGTCACCTGTTTTTATAGCACTAATTCTCATCGCTGGACGATCCTCACCCGCGCAATGTGCTCGCTACACATGGCAGGAGAAAAGAAAGAAAGAAAGGATCCGCCGGTGGTTGCTCAGTGGCTATGGTGTTGGGCTGCTGAACACGAGGTCGCGGGATCGAATCCCGGCCACGGCGGCCGCATTTATGTGGGGACGATATGCGAGAACACCCATGTATTTAGATTTAGGTGTACGTTAAAGAACCCCTAGTGGTCCAAATTTCCGGAGGCTTTCCCCCACTACGGCGTGCCTCATACTAAGATCGTGGTTTTGGCACGTAAAATCCCATTATTTAATTTATTTCTTTAAAGAAAGAAAGGGTAACGCTGAGCCGACTAAGACGTGGGGGCAAGCTGTGTCATGGTGGAAGTAATCCTGTTCAATTAAAATTACCTTGCAAAGGTCAGCACCTCAGCACAAAACTACGTATCTTTGTATCGCCTAGAAATTTTGTCCGCCATACTATAAGACGTTTCAGACGAAATTTTGCATCAATGCTTCTAAAGCAGAGCATGCATCAACGCACCGCAGCGACCACCTAGTCTCCTGAGAATGGCATCAAACGTCTTTCATCATATGCCTAATTCTCTGGGCAGCAACAAAATTGGAATGCTGTGGCCAACAAACCGGGCGACCGTACACGGAGCACGCGCTGACAAACACAGTATAAGAGCGCAGACGCAGTATCTGAAGGCCAAATGCTGCTGTTAATGGTCTAAAAAAAGGGCCGAAGTATCATTATGAGTGCACCGGGACAACAAAACTGCAAGGATAAGAAACAAGTGCCATACTCGCACACATACATACTGAAGACCAGCAGACGACGCTAGGAGCAATCCACAGTAAGTGCGTTGACGACGGTGACTCCGCTCAATATTTCGCAGGAGTTGCTGCCCCGGAACATTCCGCATATACTGTTCTATAAACTTGCAGACTCCCCCTTCAAAAACTCGAGCAGGGCAGGTCGGCCGAGAGCGCCAAGGTTGCCTTTAAGTAGTGAGCGAGCGCGCGCGCGGCGCGGCAGTGACGTCACACGCGAAAGGGCGCCATTCGAATGTCCGCCACTCAAAGACTGGCAGATGCTTCCACTAATGAGTAGGTCATAGGGTTGGTCGTCACAAGCCAGTGCTCGAATTCATTGGTTAATGAGAAAATGAAACTGCAAGAGCTTTGCGGATACCCCGAGTCAGTATTACGGTTTTCTTAAGATCAAACGCCGCGACTGAGCCAGTGCGATGGTTGAAAGTTGAAAACTTGGAGAAAGTCAGAGCAGAAAACGTATAAAACCGAGACGCAGAGGGCTGAGAACCCCCTGAAGGCGAGTGTTAGTTTCGGTTTGAATAGGAGCGGACATGCAAAACAGCGTTTCATGTAGGCTACCTAGGTTTCAAGGAACAAGCGCGCTCCTTGCGGTTGTCGGACATCCTAAGGTATTTGCTAACAACGAAGCTGTTGAGGCTGAAGGTAATCAGCGGGTGTACGCAGAGAACTCCTCTGCCTGGCGATGACGTCACGTGCGTCGTCAAGCAACGGAGCGGTACCTCCTCGTCCCGCTGCTGCTGATGATGATGATTTATTGGCATCCCCTTTGAAACGGGGCGGTGACAAATAGTCACCTAGCCTGCTTGATTTAATCAGGTATACTATACATGTTCTTTATCTAGCATTTTTGTATACCTCTCATTAATATTCTTTTTCAAAATTTTACCTTGTACCGCTGCCTATGATTTTAAGAGATCAGGTCGTATCCATCTTTTCCCTGCTTTTTTTCCACCAGTACTCTAATCGTCTCTTGCTGATCTCTACGGCTGATCTGTTTATGTTTCCTTCCACTTTAAACCCAAGCGCTTCTGGGAGTTGCACGTTACCTACGGTTCTCGCTGGGTGGATCCCGTCGCATTCCATTAGGATGTGCTGAGTGGTCTCTGGATCTTTACTGCAGCATACACATGTCTCATCTATTTCCGAATATTTGTTCCGATATGTTTTCGTCCTTAGGCAACCGGCTCGAGCCTCAAATAGCAAGGCACTGCCCTTTGTGTTATCGTACAGATTTTCCCTTCTAATTTCTTTCTTCTCATTCTTGTAAATCTCCATTGTCCTTTTCGTTTCCATTCTTTGCATCCAATTCACGGTCTCTATTTCTCTCACTTTCTTTCTGATGACCCCTGGTTGTCTATTTACAGTTTCGATTATCCTGTACTTGGTTGCCAACTTCCTTGACCTCTTCCTCCATTCTGTGTCCACGCTTTTCATGTAGAGATACTTGTGCACTTTAGCAGCCCATTTATTTTCATCCATGTTCCTGAGCCTTTCTTCAAAACTAATTTTGCTTTGTGCTTCTCTGACTTCAAAAGAGGCCCAACCCATGTCACCCTGCACTGCCTCATTTGTCGTATTACCGTGTGCTCCCAAAGCCAACCGGCCTACTGATCTTTGGTTAACTTCCAAACCCGCCAATATATCCGATTTTAAGCATATAATGGCATTTGCGAATGTTAGCGCTGGCACCATTACTCCTTTCCAGATTCCACGCACCACCTCATACTTATTGTGGCCCCACAGTGCTCTGTGTTTCATTATTGCTGCATTCCGCTTCCCCTTTATTTTCAGATTATCTTGGTGGTTGCTTGAGTAATTCTTTCCTTCGTTTATGTGTACGCCGAGGTACTTATATTGCTTCACTATGGGTATTACTTGCTGTTGAATTGACACCACGAAGTTACTCGTGTGTTCATTAAAGATCATAATCCCTGATTTCTCTGTGCTAAACTTAAGGCCTAGATTTGTCGCTGCGTTCCCACAGATATTCGCAAGTATCTGTAAATCTTTTTTATTGTCCGCTAGTAGCACAATGTCGTCTGCGTACATCAGTCCAGGGACCTTCTGTTGCACCATTTGTCCATTACGCATGTAGGATAAATCAAAACCTAATTCGCTGTTTTCCAGTCGTCTTTCTATGCCCTTGACGTAAAGCGTGAACAACAATGGTGACAGAGGGCATCCTTGCTTCAATGCTCGGTGAATTCCCACCATTTCATTTCCTTTTCGGCCTTTCCATGCCACTTGTACTTGGTTGTCTCGATATATCTCCCTCAGCAGCTCCACGAAATCGTCATCTATGCCTTCGTATTGAAGAATATCCCCCAACAATTCCCTGTCTACGTTGTCATAAGCTCCTTTAATATCTAGAAATGCTATCCATAAAGGTCTTTTCTGAGCTACTGAAATCTCTATGCACTGGGTTAGTACAAACATATTGTCTTCTAAGCGTCTGCCTGGCCTGAACTCATTCTGTAGTTCCCCCAATACACCGTTTTCCTCCACCCACTTCGACAGTTCTAATTTTATGGCTTGCATTGCCATTCTATATATCACCGACGTTACTGTAACTGGCCTGTACGAGCTCGTCTTATCCTTATCTCCTTTGCCTTTGTAGATGAGATTCATCTTGCTTTCACGCCATCCAACGGGAATATTCTTTGTTCTAATCACTTGCTCTATGGCATTAGTCAGCAGTGCCTTGCTTTTTGGACCGAGGTTTTTGATTAGCTGTATTGGGATTTCATCGGGTCCTGCTGCCGTGTTGTTAAGGACATTTTCTGGTGCCTTTTTCCAATAAAAGCTTTCTATGCTAAATTTTGATCTCTCAGGCCTCTCTGTTGTTGCTGGATCTGTTGTCTGAACTACGCTTTTTCTCGTGCCGAAGTTATACCTGATAACGTCTGCGATGTACCGCAGCGCATCATCGCCTTCATAGATTTTACCGTCTTCATCCCTTATAGCCGTTTGCGAGTTTCTAGTTAGAGCTCCGAGTGCTTTTATATGGTTCCAGAATCTTTTTGGGGCGCCTTTGTCTCTTTTGTGAATGTTATGCACCCAACGTTCACTTGCGCATTTAATTTTTTCTTGCACGAGCTCACTCGCAACCCTTTTCTTTTCTCGGTATGTATTCCATCTAAGGAGCACCTCTTCTTCTTGTAATCCCAACTTTTTGGCTTCTCGATGAACCCTAGATGCCTCTTTACGCTTTTCTATAGCTTGTTTAATTTCCTTGTTCCACCACTTACGTGGTTTCCTCTTTCCAATCCAACAATTGTTTTGCCGTGTCCGCCTTATTTCATGCTGCATAACCTCCACCAGTTCCTTATATTCCCAGACTGCTGTAGGAAAAGCCTCAATTTTCTTCTCTATGTTGTTTGCGATCTCTGTTATTTGCTCGTCATTCATTTTTCAAATTCTGAGGCTATTGGTTCATGTTCTGAGCTGGTATCTCGCCCAAACTTCAATGCTAAACGTCTATGATCGCTTCCCAGGCTATTTTTTCCATTTTCGTCTATTATCATTTGGTCTAGTTGTTCGTAGACCATTTCTGAGACTAAGGCGTAGTCGATACATGACTGCCTGTTTCCGCATTGCCACGTTACCTGTCCATGACACTTATTCTCCCGTTTAACTACTATAAGGTTCTGTTCATCACACAAATCCAGCACTAGAGAGCCGTTGTAATCAGTATATCCGTCTAAATCGTCCATGTGCGCGTTCATATCTCCCACTAATATCACCTGGCCTGAGTTACTGAACTCATTAATATCGCTTCTAATGCAATCGACCAATTCCTTACTTTTTTCTCTGCTATCACTACCTGTCTATAGGTAAGCTACTCCCAGCCACGTCTTTCTACCTTGCCATGTACCACTAATCCATAAATGCTCTTTACATGTCTCGCTTACCCTTCGCCACTTCAGACCTCGCCTAATTAGTACGCCTACGCCTCCGCCTTTCCTTGACCCGGTCATTCTGTTGCACCCTCCCCATACAAAGTTGTCAATAACAGGCGGCTGCTCCAAATCTCGTAGATGCGTTTCGGTCAAGGCGTACACGCTAATCACTTCATCATTCAGTTGCGTTTGAATTTCCAGCCATTTTTCCTTCTTGCGACCACCCTGCATGTTAATGTAGCAAATTTTACCTTATCTATTCTTATCCTTTCTGCGTCCTTTCCTGACTCCCGGTCGCCTAATCCTGCCCTTTACTGGTGTTTCGCTATGTTCAATACTCAATCCTGCTTCCTGATTGCCTGGGGCTCGCCTAAAAAAGCTACAGCTCGTGCCGCGAATCGACGTCCGACCGGTTTTGCTACACTTTCACTAAAATATATCCTGTCACGCACAAAAGCGCCTTCGCGGCCTGCTCGGTGCACTTCTCGGTTGATGTCAATGACCGTAAAATTCATTGCTTTAGCTAGAGTCCAAATTTCCCTGTTTACTGTAAGAACTGCCCTTTCAATTTTATAACCCTGCCTTTCAACCTCTGGCACCGTGCACACCGCGATTTGTACTTCCTTTGAAACATTCCGCAGGTCGGTGACCCCTTTGGCTATTTGCTTTGTGATCCCTGCTCCTCGTCCGTTCAGTACGTCAATCACTCCGCCCATTATCACCACTAGGTGTCTCTCCTCCATTGTGTCTCACATGCATTCCTTGGCCTTCGCTATCACCTCTCTAATCGGCCTTCCCGGAAGCGCGCTAACCTGGACTCGTTCGTCTGCCCCTACCTTCTCTGCTATCGCCGGTTCTACTTTACGCATGTTGGAATCCCCAACAAAGATAACTCGACGCTTTCCTTCCCCCTCACCACCGAAAGCTGCCCCCGAAGTCACAATGCCCTCCCCTCCTTTCTTATCCTTGCCCTTGGCTTTGTTTTCTTCCCCGGCCGCGTCAGTGGTATCCCCTTCGTGACTATCACTGACGTTTCCGCCACTGCTTCCCGGCGTGGCGGGTTCGGCTGTCTCTGCACTCGCATCGGAGCCAGCTCCGTTCACGGTGCTTGCCTCGATGCGTTCATCATTGCTTTGCAGAATGGTGGCGCTCAGCTGGATTTCTGCGTTAGCTAGCTTTTCTTCTGCCTCCTTCCTCTGCTTCTGCTCGATTTTAAGTTCCTTTTCTAGCTTTCCAACCCGCTTAGCTAACTTATCCTTGTCTTGCTCTAGGCGGTCTAGCCGAGACCCTAGTACACACATCCTACAGATAAAATCTGCACCATTCGCTTCGCGTGCTGACTTAAACCGCGTTTCTTCGAGCGCGTAGGAACGCTCGCACTCAGAACAACGCACGAGTCGGTTCCCCCTAGTACCAACCATCGTCTCGTACTAACAAGGCGTAGATGTGGCAAAAATTTTTTTTTGTTTACCTACTTTTATCTAAGCGAGAAGACCAAGAAACTGAAAAAGCATTAAAATAATTTATAAAGATTGCTTGGCTAAGCTAATCCTCCTAAAAAACCAAAAAAGTTAAATATAAATAACAAAACTTATCTCTTTGGCACGCTGCTCCTGCTGCGCTGAAACTGCCACTCCCGCCACAGCGCCGCCTAGCGACACCCTGCCTAACCTCCGCAGCAGCGCCGCTCGCTCCTCCGCGTAGTTGTTCCTAGCTTCGCCCCACAGCCGCACGGGGGCGAAGCTAGGCAATGACTTCACTCCAGATTATGTAGCTCCGCGTCGCTGAGGCACGGCTATGTCGGCTAGTCGCTCCCCCCCCCCCCCCTCCCCTTCGGTAAACGAGAATTGCATCACGAGCGCCAGTTTCTCCCCTGGTGCTTGGTAACCATGCTTCCGAAAAAGAAAAATTGCAGCCTGCTGTTATGGCAACGGTTTCGCTGATGCGCGAGGGGGATACGGCCATCTCGCTTATCTGCGATGTGCTCGACGAGTGTGCGATTTTCTCGGCAGCCGCAAGAGGAAACTAGCACGAGCTCTGTTTGCTGCTACAGTCTGCATTATTCTAACAGCTGTCATTTTCAGCCTCTCTCTCTCTTTCTTGTAATGACAATTTACTTTTGTGCGTGTGGCTCATGTATTTAATAAACGCCACAGCACAACTGTGTTTGCTAAAATTTTACCCTATTCCGTTACGATACGTGAGCCAGCTTGCCATAGCGCGTGGCTACTGCGTTTCGGCAGGAGAATAACAGTCGGTGAAATGTGTTTTATATTCAAGTTTATTCGTAACTTTTGTGCAGCA
The DNA here is from genome assembly GCF_013339745.2 of Dermacentor silvarum. Classification (NCBI taxonomy): domain Eukaryota; kingdom Metazoa; phylum Arthropoda; class Arachnida; order Ixodida; family Ixodidae; genus Dermacentor; species Dermacentor silvarum. The sequence goes on from NC_051162.1 coordinate 66,613,604, forward strand.
CGAGATACAATACGCAAAAGAATATTGCAGACCTGAGTACCTGGTGTCTACAGTACAAACTCCGCATTCTATAGCCGCATGTACATAAAGCTTCTTAGAATTTCTAAGTAGCAAAATTCATGTTTTTTTTTTACTTCGCATGAGACAATCCTACAAACGCAAATCGCTTGTTGTAGCAGTTATCGGTGATTACTCATGCAAAAAAGAAAACATAAAACGAGAGCCGTTGAAAGATTGAAGACAGCACATTTCGCAAACCCAAACACAGACGAGGTGGAGTTGTCCGCGCTGGAGCTGTGGTCTGGAACAACATGGAAGTAATACGTTTTATTCTTACACACAATGGAATTGCAGGGATAAACTCCACCATTCTTTCCCCAAAACAGTGCTTTCAATTCATGTACGTCAACTCTTACTATATTTTGTTGTGGGATGTATGCTCAAAATATGGCAGAGAAATTTAACAATAAATATTCTTACTTCAACTGCCACTATGTTGAAGAAACAGGTTTGGTAATGCTGCTTTCTCAGCAGCTGTCTGAAAACACTGATCAGTTTCTTGCAGCTAAATTATATTGATCACTCAATTTCTCATTGATTTGTCAATAAGGCACGGTAGGATTAGTTAGTACAACCTTTTTGTATACTCCTTGTCTTCCTAGTACTGCAGGATGCCTATTATAGGAGGACGATCTTCCAAAAATTGTAAGCAACTGGCCAACGGCGTATGAGCAGTTCCTAGCTACTCTAGAATTTGTGTTGCAGAGGGTGATCAAAACTTTGCGGGAACACCGGAGAGCGGGGCTTGTTACGCGCTGATGTAAGCACCTTCGTACGCATTGCGCGAGAGCCCAACTTGACACAATGGTAAATTCGCTCGTTCGCAACAAAATCTGCTCGTCTACATAGTTCTCAGTTACCAAACGCGAACATCGCGCATCGCAAATTAGTATTCGATAAAGAGGAACCGAAAGGCAGGCGCTTCTCTTCTCTTTCCTTTTCTTTACAGCGTAAGCTGTTATTGGCTCCTTCCAATAGCCATTTTGGTTCGCGAAGGTGTCCGCCGCCGCTGCCGATATCGTGCGGCGACCGTAACCGCTATCGCTGGGAACGCGAAAAAAGTACCCGGTTCCCACCGGGATCGAAGCCGCGCCCGCTGCGTCGGAGCCAGATACTCTACCATTGAGCCACGCAAGCGCTTGCTATCGGGCACCGGAAAAATGCCCTATAATCGCGCAGACCACCGAGCCTCCGCCAGTATGGTGGCGCCATCGAGTTAAAGTGCCTGCAAACGCCGTGTGCGCAGGCTTAGACTACGTGATGCGATTCAGACGAGGCGCGCAATGAACGCAATTCCGATGTGAGATGTGCGCCACGTATTCTGGATACCTCTTCGGTACACGTTATGGTATCCCTCGCAAGGTACGAACCAGTGCTGAAGAAGCGAATCGTACAGCTACGTGCGCGGCTTACAACCAGGCATTATCGAGCTCAGCAGACTGCTGTGCAGAGGGCATTACAAGCCGCAGCTCGCCGTCGACGCCAGGCGGACAGTTCAGATTGTTCTCGTCAAAATGAGGCGAAGATACTTTGTCGCGGAGACCCTGCTGTGCGTGGTGCCGAAATTGGAGCTACTCTTGAGCCGCTCCACCAGCTTACGCTGTGAATGTGCTGCGTGTGCCGCGCGGGCCCGTGACTTTTTTAACACGAAAGTGTTTTATGCCGGGGTCCACCAAGACTTCACTGACGTATTTCCGTCACGGAAATACGTCAGCTTACAATGTACACGAACATAATACAAAGAAAGAAACCAGAAGAAAAAGTTCCACAAACATGCAAAATTTGGAAATCGAACCCACGACCTCTCGGTCCGCGACGATAGATCGCCGAGCGTTTAACCCATTGCGCCACAAACGCATTTGCAGAGAGCTAGACAGACGCGCCTTATATATCTAACACTCCTCCGTGTACCCGCGCTCTTGCTCGGGGCGGTGCCGCCGCCTACGAGCAGAAAAGAGAAGTACTGCATTATGACACTAACGCGCACCGACAGTGAACGCTTCGGTGGTCTCAGCACTACGACGCCTCGATGCCAGCATTCGAAGGGACGCTGGCATCAAGAAGCACTACCAACGCCACCTAGGTGGCGTTCACCGTACTCAGCACAGCGGAGCGTGGCCTCCGCAATTAGCTCTGAAAATGTTTCTGAAGTTGATCGCGGAGGCTGCAATTACGACGCGCTGTACGCGCTGATTTGACTCGGTGACGATTCAGTTACGTGCTTTGTCTTGCGCGTTGTATTAGTGTGTCAGTTACGTGCTTCGTCTTTCGCGTTGTGCTAGCGTGTGCAGCGTAGTGCAGCTTCCATATGCACGACGGTTGCTCATGGTCATCGACGTTGGTAGTCGTGATGGAGGAGACGTGCCACCAGGCGTCAGCGTGGGTGCATCAACGCCTAAGGGCGCTTTAGCCACAAAACACCAATAGACATTATATATCAATGTGCAATAAACATTACACTACTTCTGTGAAGACACGTTTCACTTTCGTGTTCTATACCGATTCCTATATAAGAGGGATCAACCACATTTTTAACACGAAAGTGTTTTATGCCGGGGTCCACCAAGACTTCACTGACGTATTTCCGTCACGGAAATACGTCAGTGAAGCTGACGTATTTCCGTCACGGAAATACGTCAGCTTACAATGTACACGAACATAATACAAAGAAAGAAACCAGAAGAAAAAGTTCCACAAACATGCAAAATTTGGAAATCGAACCCACGACCTCTCGGTCCGCGACGATAGATCGCCGAGCGTTTAACCCATTGCGCCACAAACGCATTTGCAGAGAGCTAGACAGACGCGCCTTATATATCTAACACTCCTCCGTGTACCCGCGCTCTTGCTCGGGGCGGTGCCGCCGCCTACGAGCAGAAAAGAGAAGTACTGCATTATGACACTAACGCGCACCGACAGTGAACGCTTCGGTGGTCTCAGCACTACGACGCCTCGATGCCAGCATTCGAAGGGACGCTGGCATCAAGAAGCACTACCAACGCCACCTAGGTGGCGTTCACCGTACTCAGCACAGCGGAGCGTGGCCTCCGCAATTAGCTCTGAAAATGTTTCTGAAGTTGATCGCGGAGGCTGCAATTACGACGCGCTGTACGCGCTGATTTGACTCGGTGACGATTCAGTTACGTGCTTTGTCTTGCGCGTTGTATTAGTGTGTCAGTTACGTGCTTCGTCTTTCGCGTTGTGCTAGCGTGTGCAGCGTAGTGCAGCTTCCATATGCACGACGGTTGCTCATGGTCATCGACGTTGGTAGTCGTGATGGAGGAGACGTGCCACCAGGCGTCAGCGTGGGTGCATCAACGCCTAAGGGCGCTTTAGCCACAAAACACCAATAGACATTATATATCAATGTGCAATAAACATTACACTACTTCTGTGAAGACACGTTTCACTTTCGTGTTCTATACCGATTCCTATATAAGAGGGATCAACCACATTTTTTATTTTTTCGCGCCACACATTTCGCTGTCCAACGTAAAACACACTCGGCGCCGTGGCGAAACGCGATGATAACAGCGCTTATATAGCGAACAGCAGTCGCCGAGATATAACGAAACAGAATTTCTGTCAGCGGGTGAGCTAGCACTCACTCGTCTCAGGAGCTGCTGTCGATAGGTAACTTCAATGTATTTACACCCCACGGAGAAATATACCGCGTACGGAAAACCATTCATTTCATCTTAGAGCCGTTTCGATAAGGTTAGCGACTATCCGCACCATAGCAACTACATGAAACGCGTGCTTACCTTCCATTCCGTTCGAAGCAGAAAAAAGTGGCCCTGCTGTCCCTTCCCGTGCAGGCCAACCGCTGAGCCGCGCGGAACGTCTCGTGGCTTTTCTTCTGTTTTTGGTACGTCGCTGGAGCCACTGACCGTTGCGGCGCACAGCAGAAGGCAAAGGCGTGCACGTGTGCAGAGAGCAGCTGGAGCAGACGAACGGAATGGCAGCCGAAGCGATAAGAGCGAAATCGCCACTCGTTGGCGCAACAAGTGACGCGACTAAATAAAGATATAGCATGCTAAAAATTGCTGTGGTTTAGCTTTGGTTAACCCTGGTTGATAGCGAAAGCTTCACTGCCCTGGCTAGGCACATTGTTGAGCTGTCGCCGAGGTGTGGTTTCGCATTGATATACAGACATGTTTGCAATGAATACAGTATTTATTCATCATTTTTATGCCTATGAAGACACTGCGGTGATCAGTAAAGCAGTGAGACTTGGTTGAAACTCGCAGCCGAGCTCAACTCTACTCGGGCAACGGCGGCAATGTCTCCTTTCAGGGCTCCGTAAAGGCCTAAATATAGTCCGACGTAGCGTGAACGCGCGCACACGTTGTGTCACTTTGGCGAGAACAACAGCGGCTACAGTTCGACCGATGGTTCGACGTACTGGCGCCGCCAACTTAACCGGACGCGCGGCCAATGCGCTCCGACCCGCCCGGCGTCTACTTAACCGGACGCGCGGCCAATGCGCTCCGACGCGCCAGGCTTCTGATAACGCTCGCCCGCGTGCCGATGGACTATAAACGCGCCTTAATGCTGTGTTGTGGCTTGACCTCTAGCTCTCAAGGTGAAAACTGTTGAGTTGCCGACGGCTGTCCGAGGTAGCGTAATGAAGCTTTCGCTTCAAAAGAAAATATCCAAAACACATTTTTTCTACGCATAATTGCATCGCTTTACTTTATTGCTATGTAGGCTGAAAAGGCAGAGCCACATGCGCAAAAGTTAGTGAATTTCTCTTTGGCTACCAGTGTCATGGCGACATTGTCACTGCCAATACCGAAACTAGCCCCACTGTCCACCGCCTGGTATAAAGTCCAAATGATGACATCGTCACGGTACGCTGTATGTGCGAGAGAAAGATGGCGAGGGTCAGCCGACGATCGCGGCTCAATCTGGCGCGCGAGAGAGGAAGGAGGCGCAGAAGCGCGCTGTCTTCTGTGTCGCGCGAGGCACGGGGGGAGGCGAGGGAGGGGCGTTCTGTTCCGGCGACTGCTACTTAGAGCGCGGGCGCGCGGGCGCCGCATCTTGAAAGCGATCTGCGATCTGGACAAAGTGCACCACGCCGAGTGCCGATAGCTTCGTATGCGCTGTGCTTTCGACGATTAGTTCGCGTTGGAGCGAGAGACAGCACGAAGGTGAATTCGTTCGCAGCTGCAGCCGCGCTTACTCACTCCAGTGTTTTGAGAGCGAGCTTGCGTGGTCATCGAGCGAGATGTGTTGATGTTTACCTGTGCGTGCGTGATGTCCTGCTTCGTTATCTAGTTAGTAAGCGAAGGCCTCCAAGTTTACACGGCCGATAAAACTCATATCCTGACTTCGTAGAGCTGTCTACTAATTTGCTATCGGAATCGAGGCTTTGCCTTTCGGTCGAAACTGCGACTTTTTTAATGCAATTCGCTTTCTTTGGGAACTTCATGGTCTTAACGGTCATGCTGTGTAAGATTTTCCTGCCAACTTGAGTTACCTGGTAGGCCACAGTCTAATGGTTACAGCATCGGGGTGCTGTGCGTAGGAATCAGGGTTCGAAACCAACCGCCGGAGCAAATTGAGTCACTGCATCTGTGCCACTGAGTACGTGCAGCTCTTCAATGGACCTCTCTAACGCCAACGTTGGTCGCTGGATATGTGGCTCTGGTTACGTGTTATTCTTGAGTCACTAAAAATAATTAATATATTCCTCGGAACATGGCGGAATCAAACCCGCGTCATATTTATTCGGACAGTCTTGGCAAATGTATATTTACACACACGGCATGCGTGGACTTCGCCGCGTCGGAGCAAGATGGCACAGCATATTCAGAGGCATGGAAAAATGCTAGAATTATAGCTGTCCATTAATTAGTTTGCTTCACCTACCGGGCGAAACTGCGACTTCTTTAGCGTCCTTATAACTTCGCTCTTTGTTTGCCATTGCGGCTGATGAGCCTTACGGGCAAGTCACGGGACGATTTCGCCGCTGAAAACTGCTGTGCGCTCCCAATTGTGGGGCACCGTTCTGCCTTGTCGTCTCACCAAAGTTTCTCTTGCATCAATTCCCGCAGTGCGTGGGATCTCGCGTCTTCTTTTAAGAAATGCTGTTGCATCCATCATTTGTAAATCTTTGGCGGCTTCGATGCTATTTGCAATCGATCGATCTGATGGTTAGTGTGTAATTTGTGATGATTTGTTTGATATACTGTTCATTATGGAAGGCGGCACATGCGCAGTGATACATACCCAGTGACAAAACTTGGCATCGGAGATTTTCTTCGAAGAGAGGCACATTACCAGTGACGCCTACCTACTGACTTAAGTTGGCGCGAAGAAGCGTCGTTGCGGAGCGACGCATACTCATGGCGAATTCCATTGGGAGAACAGGAGCCCTCAAAAGTACGCTGAAAGTGCTCGTTCTAAAGGTGACGTGTTTCAGTGGTCGAACAGGAGTGGGAGAGCCGTCGTCTAGTGGTACAACCAGAGCAGGTTCCCTGCGCCGAGAGTAGCCGGAGTACGGAGAAAGTCACGTGACTTGAACCGTCATATCCTCTTCATTTTTTTTTTGGCTTCAGTCGGCGCGCGCGGCGGCAATAGCGGCAGACAAGCGTAGTTGGTGTTTTGGCCCCGGTGATTTTGACGTCGAGGATACGAGCGAGCTACACAGCGATTTAGCGACAGATCCTGCGATTTCTAGTACGCATTGCTTCTCGTCAGGATGCGCGGGGGACAGCGACAGCAAAGCGTATTCGCCTTGCTGAAGTGCTTGAAACGCTCGACAGTGACAGCAGCGAAAGCTGCTGGAGCTGAAGTTCACGTTCAAGTTGCAGTTTCAGGTGATCTTCGCAGGCGGAAACGTTGTGGGATGCGTCGGCGCTGCACATAAGTATGGAGTACGTGGCAGCAAACGGGGACAGCCTTACGCCCGACAGATGACAACACGATCGCACGTGTTTTGCCGCTCTCCTGCAGAGAATGCTGGGACGTCGATTGGTTTAGTCACATGGTACATTTCTCCTCACACGTCCCCCTCCCACCTGCTCTCCAGATGTACGCCGTACTCCTGTGGCGGGTCTAGTGCGCTGCTCTCACTGCGCTGCCACCTGAATCCGCACTGCGCGGCGCCCTGGTCCTGTTGTCCCAAATGGAATTCGACATCAGTGTTACATGCCGACTGACCCGAGTTGCTCCAAGGGTAGGTTTTGAACCCGGTTCCCTGAAAACCGCAGCCCGATGGTCTACCCACTGGGACATGGACTACATAGTGACCCAAGTTGTCGGGGGGAAAGAGCTGAGCTAGGTGTGAACATACGTATATAAATACATAGATAAATAGTAATACAGCAAACTTGGGAAAATTTCTAAACACTGGTAACAGCATTACCAGCTTGGCCTGCGTTAGCTGGGTCACCCTGTAACATACCGGGTGACCAACAAAACTTGAACTAAGCTTTCAAGATATGCAAATGCCACGTAGATGAACAGAACTAAGGTAACGTCTATTTGTTTGCCGTTGCTTCCACATGCTCAGATTGTTCTTTGCATTTGGCCTAATTATACAATTAGTCTTAGTTAATGAACTTCTGGAGCACTATAAGTACAGGAAAAAAGGAAATGAGAAAATAGTAGAGTAACATTAAAAACTCCCGACATAACTTTCTGTTGCTCAATACGTACTACATAAAAGTGTTTTTCCATTCACGAGAGAAGCGCGAGAATACATGCCAAATCGCCGCGCGACTGGCCGCTCGTGGCACTCATACTTCTGAGCCGTTATTGTCTAAACAAACTTTATGCCATGGTGTACTGTTTTATCACCCAGAACCGAGGCGTGGTCACTGGCACTACGTTTTGTCGAAATTCCTTGATATACACACAACGAAGCACCTCGACCAGTATAGAGCAGTTAGAAGGCTGACGCGCGCATACACCCAGCGCCTCACTTAACGTGGTCATCGACACTAAGCTGTTTTTCCTTTAGCCAGTTAGATTAAATGTCATATAGACCCTATTGAACCCTAACCACATAACCAGGGCTGTGGCTCAGTGACTCGAGGCACTGGACCGCACCCTGGGAGGTGGTGGGCTATAACCCTGATGAGAGTTGTCGGCATCTGGAGGGAGCGTACCGAGCGCATTCTCTAGATTCTTACCAGAGTTAAGATCCGCTAGCCGGTGGGGCGACCGCACGCTACCTCGGCCAACTCGGTGGCCGAGTTCTGAGTGCGCTGTCTCAAGCCGTACCTGTCCCTCAGTTTGAGAGCACTGGACGGTTGCAACCCAGCCCAACTGACCGACCGGAAGTTGGGTATCCGCGAATAGAGAAGTCGTGGGTAGGGTTGCAGTCCCACTACAAACTTTCCCTCACTTTGAATTGAGGCATTTACAGCAATGCATGCTAACCGGACCTGCATGCTAAATGTGCCATGAACAGGTTTTGGAACATTGCGCCACATGTTTGTCGTGCAAGATAATAAAGACACCGGCGGGTGGATTTTTCTAATTGCTAATGTTGCCTACCCAATCGTGAGTGCAGACTTGCTGCGCCACTACAATCTCTTAGTCGACATGCACCGCAAACACCTCGTCGATGCTACGACACACCTTTCTGTGCTTGGTATAGCCTCGCGAGTGTCACTTCCAACAGTCAACAGCGTATTGCCGAAGTCAGTCTACATGCAACTTCTCGATTCTCAACCCTTCTTTGACCGGCCAACTTTCTTTTGCCCGCCAAACATGACGTCACTCACCATAGCATTATAATCGGCCCGCCCGTCCTTGGCCGCGCTTGTCGCTTACCACCTGATCGCTGCAAGATCGTATGCGGCGACTTTAAACAGATGCTCGAACTCGGGATCGTGCGGCCTTCCTCAAGCCCTTACGCATCTCCACTGCACATGGCACCAAAGACGTCGCCTGGAGACTGGCGGCCTTAAGGAGACTACCGTATGCTCAACAACGCTACTGTTTTGGACCATTAGAGACTTCTGCACATAGCAGATTTCTCTGCAGCACTGCATGGAGCAACGATATTCTCCGAAATCGACCTGCTGAAGGCTTACCATCAAATTCCGGTAGACCAGCGGATATTCACAAGACGGCAATCATCGCGCCATCTGGACTCTTCGAGTAGGTACGCAAGCCCTTCGGCTGCCGCAATGCCGCACAAACTTTTCAACGATTCATAGACACAGTGAAAACGAGATTACCTTTCTTTTAGCGTACATCGACGACTTGCTGGTATTTAGTAGCGACGCAGAACACATCCAACATCTGGGCCAACGTTTTCATCGCCTCGCCGAATGCGGCCTTTTTAAAAATTAAATTATGGGGGTTTTACGTGCCAAAACGACGATGTGATTATGAGGCACGCCGCAGTGGGGGACTCCGGAAATTTGGTCCAGCTGGGGTTCTTTAACGTGCACCTAAATCTAAGTACGCGGGTGTTTTCGAATTTCGCCCCCATCGTAATGCGGCCGCCGTGGCCGGGATTCGATCCCGCGACCTCGTGCTTAGCAGCCCAACACCATAGCCACTGAGCAACCACGGCGGGCTACGGCCTTATCAATGGGGCAAAGTGCGAATTCGGCGCGCCCGAGTTGGACTTCATCGGTCACCAGGCCATACAACATTTTCCTCACCCATCTTCCATCCGTAAACTGCGCGAGTTTCTTGGCCTCGTAAATTTCTACAACCGCTTCATCCCAGACTGCGCCGATTTTTTACAGCCCCTAACGGACATGCTCCAGGGCAACAAATCCGAAACAACTGAACTCACCAGGTCACCAGAAGCACTAAGTGCTTTTGATACCATCAAGACCAAGCTGCCTCAGGCAACGCTTCTCGTCCATCCGAGACCAGGAGCCCCACTTTGTCTCGTGACCGATGCGTACGATGCTGCTGTTGTAGCGGTGCTAACAGCTCGCGTATATTGCCTGGTCCCTTGCCTCCTTTTTCGGAATCTCTCAGCCACGGAGACCCGCTACAGAACATTCGTAAGAGAAGTCCTCGGAATGTAGTACATGGCTGTACATCACTTCTGACAATTCCTGGAGGGTCGAGTGTTCCACATTAAGACAGACTACAAACCGCTGACCTTCACCGTCCGGTCGAATTCTACCTAATTTTCACCACGGGAAACCCGCCTTCTTGCGTTCATCGCTGAATTTACGACAGACAGACGGCGCGTGCACGGAAAGGACAATGTCGCAGCGGACACGCTTTCGAGGTGTGCCTCTTCCATCACTACTGACAGCAACCCACTAAGCATCGACTTCTCCGTACCTGCTGTCCACTAATAAGACGACACAGAGGTAATTACGCTTTATGGAAAACCTGGCGCCTTATTACATCTGAGTTATGTCCCCTTTCCGCCTTGTACCATCCCCATTCTTTGTAATGTCTCCACGGGCACCCCACGTCCAGTCGCTCCACTCAATGTCCGGCGCATCATTTTCTATACCCTTCATAAACTATCCCACCCTGTAATCCGGGCCACGCAACATCTGGTGACACAACACTTCGTCTCACCGGGCATCAGCAAGGACGTACGTGCCTGGGCGCGTGGTTGTCTTTTATTCCAATAATCGAAGGTTCACCGACACACAAGGGCACCTTTCGGCTCGTTTACGGCACCATCCGAACGATTCTACAAGGTACACATTGACATTTTGGGGCCGTGACTGCCCTCGAACGGGAACGCCTACCTCCTAACCTGTATAGATCGCTTTACTCAATGGCGAGAGGCTTTTCCTCGGCCCGACATCCATATTGAAACCATCGCCAACGCGTTCGTCGAGGGCCGGGTTTCATGATACGGCGTGCCATATACTATTACATCTGACAAAGGACCCCAGTTTGAATCGACACTATTCAGTAAATTGCTGACTCTCCTGGGCACTTCTCGCATACGCACCACGACATATCACCCCATTACCAATGGTCTTGTGGAACGTTTTTACCGTTCCACCAAGACCTCGCTCGGAGCGCAGCCTGATGCCACTCACTGGTCCACATCAACACCCCTGGTTATGCTTAGTCTTTGGGCTACACTGAAGCTGGATCAGGGGCGGATTCAGGTTTTTTCTGAGGGAGGGGGGGTCAGCTTCTGTCAATGATGATGATGATAGTAGTGTTATTTACCGAAATTCGCTGTTTCTGTTCACGATAAACGCGCCTCTTATACGGCGAAACCAGGTATCGGTTTCTCCGAACTTGTAAGAAAAGGACGTTGCCCAACAGAGCCATGTGCTTGGCGGCTGTGCCTGATAATCTACATAAGTCTGTATTGTTTCTGATAATAAAATTTGAGGTGATTTGTTGCAGATTCGTTATAGGTGATTAAGCACGGGTCCCAGTGTTTGTTCCCTCCAAATTTAGTCGCGCTTAAATCGTTTCTCCCATAACCACTGTTGTTAATGTTGGTGACTATTCCAAGGTCCAATTTATTAGTTCGTTCTTGGTGACCCCTACCAACCAGCGATTCTGGCGGAACGCTTGGCAAGACTGTGCAAACCAGCTATTATGTCGTGCGGAATGGCGTTGCTCACTTGAACGCGGCGGTTTTTTCCGATTTTTTTCCCCTTACGCGTTTATTCAAAGTGTGGTGTGCGCTTCACTTCAATTTTTGCGTGGTCAAGCGCGCCGAATTCATTGGCGAAAGGTGTGAGAGCATGTTTTTGGTTATGGTGCAAGTTCACGCTGCGGCATCCGATGCTCTGTCTCTCCTTTTGACGATAAATTAGGAGCTCTCCGCGAAGAAACGTCGCGCTATGTTCGTTCACACTCCCTAACACAGGCTCTGAGTGTCCGACGGGAAGCAAAATTAGTAATTAAAATGTTTTCTAAATGATAATGTACGGCAATGTTGTCGTGTCTGATAACTGTTGCATATGAATACATGGTGTCGCCCGGAATTGCATATTGTTCTGTGAAAAGGTTTCGCATACGTTGCTATACATTACGACTGTGTGCTGGCCATAGTACGAGGGGTGTTCATAAAGTTCGTATTATCAGTTTGACAAATTTGGAAAAGGCGTGCACAATATGCATTAAAATGAGTGTGCGTTTACCTAGTTTTAGCGTAGTATAAAACTAATGTTCTATGTAATACCACGCAACAACGCTAGGGGCCAAAACAAAAATGGCAGCACCCATCGGGGAAGTTGAAGCAGGTGCAGTGATCCGCTTTTTGTATTTGAAGGGACAAGATGCCAAGACGATTCACGCCGAGCTGGTGGCGGTGTATGGTGACAATGTCCCAGCCTATGAAACTGTTGTCTAATGACGCAGACGATTTCAGTGCGGTCAAACAAGCCTGGACGACGCAGAACAAAGTTCTGCGTCGTCCTTCACTCGATGGTGAACCATAAATTGCTGCGCAACAGGAGGCTCTCGCACTCGCTCACCGGTGCATAACTGTTGAAGAATTAGTAGGACAGGTTAACGTTAGTGCAGGCTCTGTGCACAACGTACTTCACAACAACCTGCATATCACGAAAGTTGCCGTGCGCTGGTTTTCGCGTTTGCTGACGCCAGTGCACCCCTTACGAGCAATAAAAGTTTACTCACTGACGCCAGTGCAAAAAGACTTGTGGAAGGAAGCAGCCGCAAAAATGTTGAAGCTTTGCGAGAGCGACCTTGACGATTTTTTTGAACACCTGATAACCATGGATGAGTGTTGAGTGCACAATTATCACCCTGAAACTAAACTTCAAAACAAACAATGCAAGCACGGAAACTCGCCATCGCCAGAAAAAGGCCAAGGTTGTACCGTCATCAGGCAAGGTCATGCTGAGCGTCTTCTGGAACTGCCGTGGTGCTCTTCTCACAGATTATGCTAGCAAAGGCCAAACTATTGCAGCAAAGTACTATTGCGAGCTTCTCACCAAATTGCGAGGTGCTATCAAGGAGAAGCGTAGAGGAACGCTCACAAAAGGCGTCCGTCTGCTCCATGACAATGCACCGGCTCACTCAGCACATGTGACGGCGACGGATTCAGCCTCCTTAGGCTACGAAATTTTGCCTCATCCGCCATGTTCACCTGACCTCGCACCAAGAGACTTCTTCCTCTTCCCTCGCATGAGGAGCACACTGTGCGGGAAACATTTTTGGGACGACGAAGAAGCCATCGCTCAAGTCGAGCTCTTCCTGAACTCTCAAAATGATGAGTTCTAAAGCACTGGACTGCAGCAGCTCATGCATTATTGGCAGAAGTGCGTGACTTTGGGAAGAGATTATGTAGAGATGGAATAAACTTCCAATAAAATTTCGTTTCTTTGCCTCTATTTTTTTCATGCCAATAATACTAACTTCGTGAACGCCCCTCGTACTTCTAATCGATTGAAACAAGTTTTTTTTGGTCAGTTTTATTGGTTGCATTATTCTAGACGAATAAATGTGAAGTTGCTTGGAAAACATCTGTGGCATTGTCATTTATTTCCATCCTATTCGCTCACCTTCCTGAGCAACCTACTGGAGTAATTGCCGTCAATAACAGCCTATAATTATCATCACATTTAGGCATACGCCACTACTATAACTTAATGACACGCTGGCGCTGCACCTGAGGCGAGTCGCAAGCTCGCCTCAGTCTCAAAAAGAAAAAAAAATAGCTGCTGGCCTAGCGGTCGAAATGACGGACGCTGAACAAGGTCAAACATTCGAGCAAAGCAGCAAAAAATCTTGAAGTCACTACCATTTCCGGCTGTGACGTCACTTTTATTTTTTAATTTTTTGTTAGCTGTTTTCCCTTTGATACGTAATGGCGACGGTTGCAACGACCCGGCATTTTTTTACATGTGGGCTTCTATGGAAACAACGCTACCAGTTCACATATACCTCGACAATTCGTTCTGAACCGCTTTTCGCCCGAAGCTTCGCGACCTATTTGGATTGGCCTTGACGGAGGCGCGCGCCGTTGGTACATCATCTGGTCGATCGCATCTCGCCAGTGTCCTCGCCTAAAGAGAACATCTTACGCCGTGGCTAGGCCCCACATTCGCCAGCGCGTAGCGCACCGCAAGGGTAGGCCCATGTCGGGTTACATAAATTTCGGTTGCCCGAACGGCGTCAACGGCGGCACCGACTTGCCGGACTCCTTCCACCGAGCACCGCCCGAACCCAAGAGTCATGCCAACGTCGTGCTCGGGGCGCAGTGGGGCGACGAAGGCAAGGGCAAGATCGTCGATTTCCTGGCCAGCGAGGCGCACATTGTGTGCCGGTGTCAGGTAAGAGCGGCGGGATTCGCGCCCTATACTACTGCGACTACAGCACCAGCAGCCCGGCTTTCCTGTTGTCTGCTGCCTCGTTTTTATTACGTCAGTCGCAGTAAATTTCCTTTCGCGACAACCATACCGTCCACAGCAAGAAGGCGGCGACATCGCTGGCTCACAACCGCTGAGGCGGCCGCGCTGTCGGTCTAGGGCAGGTGGAAAAAACCGAAGTGGCCTAGTAGCACGGCAGCGTGCCGCGTAGTACGTCTTCGACTGTTTCATATGCGTGTGCGACCAGATTGCGTTTCTCTCACTCTCTCTGGTGGAAAGGTTTTCTCATAAGCTAATTGCACGGAACACTGTTACGGCCCTGTGAAACCGCGCGGACACACCGGAGCGAACCTTGGCGCCCATTCGCGAGTGCGTGCGTGACCACGTAGATCGAGTCGTCTCCGTGTATTCTGCATGACAAGCTGTTACCTTGTCTTTTTTTGAAGTGTGAAAGTCGGCGTATCTGTCAGCGAGCGCACGATTTTGCACTGAAGCTCCCAAGAGACCGCCGAGGTGCCGGTGTCGTTCGCCCCCGTTTTCTTTAATTCGCTGTTTACAACTCGGCGCTTTCCCGTGATTTTGATAGAGATGAACTCGTTCTTTTGCGGGGGAAAACAAATTGAGCGATTTCTGCGTGGTCTTTCCAAATAAACGTGCAATCTTCGTAGCGGTAGCCTCGCTCGTGATGACTGAAGTCTCTTTCACGTGACCTTGATTGCCGTCGGGCTTCTGACACAGCTGGATGCCGCCGAATGCACCCCCCCCCCCCCCCCCACCCCTGCTTTGGAGAGAAAAAAAGAGCGTGGGAGACCGGGTGAAGATAATTTGGAAGCGGGGTGTAAGAGTCTCTTGGTTGTTTTATTGATTGTGTTGATAGCAGCACGGCTTTCGGGTTGTGCTTTTTGGGGGAAGCGATTGGTCCTACCCGGGCCTTGCAAGTAAGTTCCTTGGGCGCCAAAGTTCTGTATGTGCGATAGCACTAAAAGCTAGAAGGACAGAAAGCAAAATGCGCCCTCTGCTGTTTTTGTTTGTTTTATGTTGTCTGCACAGTGCATGAATTCGGCTGTCAAAGGGATATTTTGAGCTCATCTGCATTCAGAACACTTCTTTTAATGTGAATGTATTCACTGAAGCGCCTGTTTGTCACTGGCTGTTGCTTCTCATTTTAGTCTGCCTAGCGCCTCTGACCAGTTTAAAAACGGTGTGGCATTGCCGCCCAGTCAAGTATTTACACCTTATGCTTTGTAGGTATTGCTGATACTCTACTAAAGGCTCACACAGTGCTTTGAGGGTGCCGGGGAACAGCGAAGTAACGAGAAACTGCCTTTCATTGCTCATCACTAACACTTCTCTGTGATGGGGAGCTGCTTGATAAACACCATTCCTTTCGTACATCTTTCAATAGCCTCTGAAGGTGCCAGGCTATGAAATTGTAATGCCGGCACTCACAGTGTTGCTAATGCAGTGTGGATACTTAGCAAAAAATAGTTCCCTCCTCCAGTCAGTTGAATCTGGGCTAGAACACTTAAAAAACAAGAGCAATGAGTTGTCTCAAATGCAAGTCTAATGTTTCCACATGACACGCTCTCGTCAACGGAGTCGCTTCAGTGAAATGCCAAGAAGGCTGGAAGTGCTCGGCTATTAGCAATACAATTTTCATTTTGATGTTGGGCCACCTGTGGGCTACGTAGTAGTAAGCACTTGTTTAATAAACTATGTAAGGCTAAGGAATAGTTGAAATTTGAATGAAGGAAGGAAATTACTAGCTGGCCGCACTGACTAGCTAGAACAGCCGACATATGAAACAGCAGCCAGCGAGGAGGGAGGAGTGTGAGATTACAGGAAGAGAGGATAGCTAAAATGGTAGAAGACGAGATGAAAAAATGCTATTAGATTCTATATTACAAATCTTTGTTTGTACAGCAAACAGTGTGTTCACATGCACAATAATTCACATATAATTAATTCCAGCCCTCGCTGGAATTACTCATGGACAAAATAGATATGAACGGAAAGACAAACATTATTTCCATCACGGTGAGTTACCAAAATTTGAAAAAAAGGTTTAGCACAATGAATTTTATACAACACTACTATAGCTATATTAGCTATACAAAACAGTGCAACACAAGCTCTACAACGTAGCATGAGACTGAATTTTAGACGATTAACATTTGCTAAGAAAACGAAACAGGTTGTACAGTATATAAATATACTCATAACCATACACACAGGCAGAATAATATTCACATCAGATGCATTACAAGCGAACAAAGTATGAGCGGAGTCCTTTCCTACTGAAATTCTGTACATGTTTGCATTTGTTCAAACTGAATGGTAGCTTATGTATTAACGACTGATGTTGATAGAGTGTCTGACGTATGGAATTGACTATAGCTCTGGATTTCTTGTATTTGCATTAATGCGACAACACTCTGATGAACTTTGCCTGTCGTTTTCCTGAAACAGGGCATAGGATGAAGTCTGCTGACACAAGGACCGGGGGTAATCAATATTGCTCGGAGAGGCCTTTTTTCAGGCAGTAGACTCAAAATAGGCTGATAATGACGATGTTGAATTAAAGAAATGTGATGTCATTGAGGTTCCATTGTACTTATCTGCAATTTAGCTGCAGGAATTGTAATCTGACACAAGGCCATTGAAGGGGGGATGTGGTGTCTAACAAAAAAAAGGGGGGGGGGGAGCTAAGCTTAGTTCCCGGAAATAACTTCTGTCAGGCTAAGCCAGGCTAAAACCGTTTAATTTACCCGCCATTCTTGCTTCATTATCTTTGCAAAGTGCTTATTGTCGCCAAATTGCGAAATCTACCAAGTAGATGTTCTTTTTCTCCCTTTTACAAGAGAAGTACATCAAATCATCCAAGCATCTGATAGCGCTTGGCAAAGATGTCCCTTAATTCTTGACAGCACTAGTCTTAAAGAAAAGTTTAGGTAAACTATGTAGACGTGTAAATGAAACAGGTTTAACAGTAGCTTTACCTCGTGCTTGGCGCAAGGTTGCTTCAAATGATCTTGCGCAAAAAATGCCGGCCTGACTTTTCTACATTGTATTTAATAGAGCAAATCACATTTGTATATATTGCTACAAGGCGCTGCAGTAGTAAACTACGATGAGACGACTGACGATCGCCGATAGTCGCGCGCATGGGCTTCATCTCATATGCCTGTCTTCTGCCCATTGTAGATATCTTGTAAATATATTGTCAAGCCTATTTTCACCCCATAACAATATGTTTCTTTGCTTTCAGCTTTATGTACGTCTTTGGAAAGTCTCCAAACATTTGATGCACCCTTCAATTAGAAAAAGGGAGGATTGAAAAGCTGAGCCAGGATAACGTAATGAATATATTCCAGTTCTCTTCCCTTTAGTTATTTGCAAGTGGTCTGAGCAGCAATGTTGGTAACTTCTTTTTTAAATTATGAACCGGAAATGCTCCATCTTTAATGAAAAGTCGCCAAATGATGGCGAAGGTCTTTTGAAACGTCACAAAGGTTTGCCGGACGTGGGATCTAGATATCTATCTGGCCTCTTGGTAAAAAAAAAACGGCCCTCTTTCGCTCCCAGAGTGCCGTAGCGAATCTCAAGAGGCATCATATTGTAGGTCTGAATGAAGCAGTTTGGAGTGAATTAGTCGCAGAGTCGAAAGTTGACCACATTGCCCCATAGACTGCACACCGTAACAACATCTCCGGCATGAGCTGATGAGGCTTCCTGGTAAAAAAAGAACACTCACCCTAATTTGACGCAACAGACAAAATCGACACACCTGACACGTGCACAAAACTACATTAATAGAAGAAATAGAGGGTCCAGAAAAAAAAAACTAAGGGCTGTCACTGTAACTAAGAAAATAACGTAAAAAATTGCAAAAATAACATGCAATAATACAACATTGCATCATCCTTAATGCCCCAATTTTAGTACATATAAATGCATATACCATGTATGGTGACCTTGTCTTCTTTCATGTCGACTTTGGCTGATACGGCTTTTTTCTTTTCCTTGTAGGTGTTGTGTAGTGCCCATACATCTTCCTTATTTTTAAGCTCTAGCTTTCAACAACTCCTGTTTCCTAAAGCTGTATCAGATTTTAAAATTTTATTTTGCATAGGAAAGGCGCATTATTATTTACCTAGATGGCTCACCAATAACCTTTGTGGTATGTCTATAGAACTTACGACTAATGAAGGCACTTATCCCCTTCGGAACAAAATGGAGGCAAGGCATTGTAGTTCCCTAAAGTCCTCTGAGGAATTTGCTGGAGCAGTTTACTGGTTAATGACATCACAGAAAAAATGAGCTGTAGTTTAGGTAAATAATTACTCACTAAATTTAGCGACTTTCTCGCTAAGTTACCAACACTGCTGAGCAATGCTCTGCCTATGTTATAACGAGGAGATCTTGAGCCGTGGACCATAAAAAGTCGAATTGTGCGAACGGATTCGCTACATTATACTGGCCCTCGACTGGTATTCATGGTGTTGACCTATCAGTCGCCAAGATGAAAAATTAGACAAGAATGCCAATTACGTCACCAATGGCAGGTGAACTCGCAATTAGGTTTCTCAACAATCTTGGTCAAGTATCTTAACCCTTTCCGGTCCGATTATTCCTGTGTGAATCGTAATGTTTTGCAAAAGGAAAA
The DNA here is from genome assembly GCF_013339745.2 of Dermacentor silvarum. NCBI lineage: Eukaryota > Metazoa > Arthropoda > Arachnida > Ixodida > Ixodidae > Dermacentor > Dermacentor silvarum. Next base: position 66,632,582 of record NC_051162.1, read on the forward strand.
AAAATATGCGATGGGGAGATAAGCAAACACAAACATGGTTATCTGAGCGTCGGCAACCCTACTAACTTGAGTTGTCAGCTTTGTGCCACAGGTAAACATGTGTCTCGCTGCTATCTAGCAAATGACCCCGCGTTGCATCAGGCCTCTGCGAGATATCTTTGCACAGATTGCCTCAGGCGCCTTGGCTGACACAAAAATGATTTACTTAAGCACAATGATATAAACTCAACCGGGAATTTTTTCTTTATATTCACTTGTTCTTTGTCATTCAATTGCACATCATATACTTTTTTCACTTCAGGGAAAAATTGAAACCATAAAGGGTTAATTGGCGAACATGTAAAATGTATGATTAAATTTTTATTGTCGCAATGTGACAGTGAGAACTGAATGGGGATTTTAGAAGTAGTATGATATTGACCCACCAGCTCTGCCGCGCTAGTCACGCAACACTACGATAATTTGTGTGCGAGGAATTTATGGCCTTTGTTGTCGTTGAAACGTGGCCGCCAGGTCGGTGAATAGCCTAAAGGTGCGTAATACACAAGATGCACTGACATTTGCACTCATTAAAGAGCATAACGAACTGCACTTGCTTTATTATAACTCATGTCATCTGATTTGTCTAGAAATTTTGTTAACATACTTGTTCTTTTAAATAGCTTGTTTTTCAGTGGTAACTTGCTTATGGGTTATTCAGCCTTTGACGTGTGTCGTATGTCAGTGCAGGCTATGCTGGGAAACTCTACATTAACAACCCTCGTAGTTGCTTCAGTTAGCTGTTTGAAAGTTGTCTAGAGGTATAGTAACAAAAATCTCCAGTGCTAGAATATTTCTTCCAACATGTAATGTTGCGGTTACTGCAAAGCTGAACCTTGTGTTCAGTTTTGTTAGGAGGTGGCTGTGATTGAAAAGTGATTCCCAAGAGGCAGCTACAGACAACTCTGAGGTGATGAGACTCGGCAGTGACTTGAATGGAACAAAACAACCACGGCCATCATGCAAAGGATGCGGTTGTACAACAGTAGACTAGAAGGACACACAGACTATGGCCAGTTTTATAAACATTCTAAGGGTGTAAGGCTACTGAAACAGAACCTCGGTGTTACCACTAAGAAAAGCTGCCATTGCCTCAGATAATTGCAAGTCACCTGCCTTAACGTGAGCTGCTTAACTCTGATTACCTTGATGTTACCATAACATCAGGGTGATCATCGTTCTCTGCCGTTCTTTTTTTATTTGTTTATTGTTGCGCGCTGAGTAGCGTCACCTGGAAGGAGATGCTTTGACGCTTTGTCAGAGAGTTGCTTGCCTTTAGGTTAGGCCCCCTGCCAGCTTTGTTTTTGTTGTCGAAATAAACTTGCATCATAACAGCAACAAGCCACAATAACAAGCCGTTGGAAATTACAACTAGGGAAACAGCTGCTGGTTCCTATATCTGTACTTTTTCAGATTAGGCTACCTTATGAAAGGTTTATCACGTTAGGGCACACCCGTAAAGTATTTGTGTGTCTGTGTGTTATATTCAGTAGGATATTTGTTGTGGTATTGCTAACTCATTTTCAACATAGTGTTTTGTGTTCGAATACCCAGCCTTCCAATCGTGTCGCCACCCAAATGCAGAAACTAAGTGGATATGGTGTTGTGCTCCTTAGCTCAACGGCTTCTATCCCGGTGGCCGCATTATGATGGGGGTGGCATGCAGAAAAAGCGCTCGTGTAAGTGCAGTGAATGCACGTTAAAGAACCCCGGGTGGTTAGAATCATGCTGGAGTCCCCCACTACGGCGTGCTTCATAATCCTATCATGTGTTTGGCACGTGAGACCCCCAACTTTGTTTTTAATCTAAACACCACGCGCAGCATTGGTCGATTCGGTTGAAATTGTTCTTGCACAGACTTGGCAACAATTAATGGATGTTTAGTAGAAGTGAAAACTGGGGAAATTGGTAAAGGTTGAACTCGGTGGGAGAAAAAAAAACAACTGCTTGAACAACGGAAAGCACAAGAAGGAGCAGACGGGGCAAACTCTGAATGAACGTTGCCATACGACAGCTGATTTTTCATATTTGCTCGGCCGGCAGTGTTTACCAACAAAATCGTGGGAAGCCTTATCTCCAGAACTCCGCCACACTTGCTAGTCGTCCAGATAGAGCGGCGATGGCGAACAGCAGTCTGCATTCAGAGAGCTGGTTGCATGCAAAGCTACTTTTGCTTGTGCCGTAAGGGTTTTTCGCAACAGTATAAAGAATAAGAAAAGGGCAGCTCTCCCACTTGGACTCTTTCCAGGCCGTCTGGTAACGTTCTGCTGTGCACTTGTCTGTTTGAACGGAGCCACACTTTGACTTCGACATCCTGTGTGGTGTTTGGCCTTCGTACCTGTGTATTGTTGAGCATTGCTCATGCAATTTATCACTTAGATAAACAATTATGCAATCAGTAGCATTATATTATCGACAAAAGCTTGAAGAGAACACATAATTTTGTTTTTAATTAGAAGGTGACAGGAGCAATTTGCTATTAGAAATTTCCAAAGTGCTCCAAAATGTTCTGCAATGGCTGTTCTGTCTCTTTGCACCCTTGCATGTGAGGCTGACAGTGTGATTTTGTAGGAAACTGTTACATAACCCGAGCTTCACTTATGCTAGGAAATTTGACAGGCATGAGCACTACCTGTTGATAGCCTCTCCTAATGGCATCAATTGAGTTCTGACTTTTTTCTTAATTCTGTTCTTATTTCATCTTGTGCCATTCTTCGGTCATCTTGCGTACCAGAAACACACAAGCTTCTGCTAAAGCCCTCAAAAGGGTACTCAGGTTCTTAGCAGTATAAAACAACGGTGCATTGTATCTACCAAGAAATAAGACCCCGGTTGATTGTTTGGTTGATTGATTGATCAAGCGAGTGGGCCTCAATCTCCACTGCTTTATTGTCCGTCCTTATTCTATGAATCAGGCAGTTTATTATTTAAATGTCCTGCGTACTGGCAAGTATGGCATTCTAGCATGATGTAGCGAGATACTTGCTTCTTTTTTCCAAGATCGATGTTTACTCTTTAACATACGCAGTCAGGCACACAAAAAAGGAGGAACACAGCTCTTACATATTGGCTTGGCTGGGCCTGTTCAACTTTCGCAGATGCTTACAGATGGGTAACGAAAGTTTAAGCATGTTTACAGATTGTGTATGCAAGGTAATCTGGTAACTTGTTTTGCTTCTACACGCTGCTTCAGCAAAGCTTTGACAGGGAACATGCAGGGCTTGGCAAGCAGGCATTGTCTGCTTTTTAGAGTTGCTGCACCTATCCCTACTGCCATCTGTTCGAGTTGTTTTTCAATGAGCGGAGCCCTGTTGACAGGCTGCTATCACATATGGCCTGACAATAACTTTTTCGGTTGCCACTGATGGACATCCCGTTGGCGCTGCCCACTTTCCACTTCCTTTATTTCTAAATTTATGCATTCTCGCGCAACTGCCACTTGAACAGCGCATTGCGAATTCTGTTCTCTGCACACATGAATGTGGCTGAAGGAAAGAAAAATCAGGGTTGTGCGGAAAAATACCGTAGCACACTGTCGGTATGCTGTACTGTTATAAGACCGGAAAATCCTAGTGTGGATTATAGAGAAACCTGGGGTAGCCAATATTCTAGTGGAGGTTTATAGCCAGCTGCAAGAAAAATTTCGGTTTCCCATGTTTGAAGTGCAAAATTTTGCACGAAGGCTGCCGGATAGTTACTCTACCTGAAACTAGTCTTTTTATGCAGTCCAAAATTTCTCTGTAGTGTACACTTAAGAGGCGGAAATGGTGTTGGGCGAGCCATGTAATTACGTAGTCGTTTATTGGAGTTTGCGAATGGGTGATAAGGAAAGAAAAACGCAAGCAAGGATGGCAGATAATTAGGTGATGAAATCGGGAATGTCGCAGGCACAGGATCTTTGAGGATTGAAAAAAATTGAAATGTCAGTACACACTTTGCCGTCGACATAAATTAACGAGTGTCTGGATTTACACATTAACTGAAGATATCCTTAACAAAGCCTTGCACCTTTTATTGGAAGCATTGCATCAGACATACTTCTTGTAAAGAGAATTTCAGCTAATGGCAACACAAAAAAGTTTCGTACGACGTCCGTGACACTACAATCTCCATAGTTAATGCAAGAGTCCACGCCGATATTAAGGTAGCAAATGATGGCAGTCGGAGTTGGGAGGGGATTCCTATCTGACCAAAGTGGCTGCTAGAGCTCGCTTATCACACGTCGTTGCGGTTCCTAGTTGTCTCTTTTGTTATCACTCAGTCTTGCCGAGATCAGTACCCGACAGCATGCCGGTATCGACGTCACGTGTCAACGAGTGTGTCGCAGGGTCAATCAAATTTGCACAACAGGAACGCGCCACTGTGCAATCACAGTCTTTCCCAACCTCTCCACAAATACCTCAATATCCCAAACAGGCTGCAACACTTCCTCAGGCTTAAATATTTGATTTCCCCTGTCCCCTTCACTCAGGCGTGAGAAACTGTCTTTATCATCTCCGAACGGAAGGGCTTGGTTAGATATCGCGGGTTCTCTTTTTATATTCTTGAACCCACTGATGGCAATGTAAGCAAGGAAACAGTCAGTGTTCTCCCACAGGGGCGTTTGCGTAAGCAGGCGTTTTGGTGCGTTGTGACACCACGAACCCGAGCACATTGGGGTTGACCCCTCCCGCGTGTAGCCGTGGGTGGTTTAGCCGTGTCGGGGGAAAGGCGAATCCTAGGGGTTGAGCCAATGCTGAGTGCTTGGACCTTTATTTCCCCACGGCGCAAGCAGCCCACCCCGTTGGCCTCGGCTTCACGTAGACGGCACCCCCGGACTGACCCACCCAGGTGAAATCGGTGGTAGCATTTTCCTGTCCCTCTCCTCAATTTATTGCTTTCTTATCACTTACCTCATCTGTACTGTCATCTCCTTTCTTCTTAATTTCTTCTGTCTGTCCTAGGCGGCTTGGGTTAACCTGATGCTCTATATCCAACCTTGAGAATGGCACATTGGGTTATAGCAGCGGTGCACGGCTGGCGCGTGTGTAAGTCAATGCTCTGTCAAACTTGTAGCGTTCCCTTGTTGGGCTCCGCAGTGGGTGGCTGCCATTGCCGCCGAAGCAACTTCATCAAGCATGCATAGAGCATCTTTCCCTTTGCTTCCTGATTCTACAGTTGCAAAGTGAGTGCACTCCGAAGGCTCCCTGAACTTTTTCGTTCAACAGAAAGAATCTTTCCTACGCTACCACGTAATTCGCAGCGAGAAACCTGAAAAACAAGTAAGAGGTATTTCATAATTCCTTGTCTCGAAATCCCTAATGGACACCATCGTTCTCTGAACACAGTCCGGGGCGTGATCTCAGATTAGGTCTTGTTAGAACTAACCGAAGCACAACAAATGGAAGGCTGGCAAGGCCAAAATGTCATTGAGGTAAAAAGAATAAAAATCAGACGAGACAACAACGACAGACCAACAAAACATCTGATAATTACATTTTCCTCTAGTGTTCGTCCAGAGACCCTCGAGACAGGCTATACTAAAACCCGTGTCAGCCCCTACATTCCCAATCCTCGGCGTTGTTTTAAATGCCAGAAGTACGGCCATGGCTCGCAAAGCTGCTGAGGTCAACTCACCTGCGAAAAATGCGGTGACAAAGGTCACCTTACCGATAACCGTTCTGGCACACCCCACTGTGTGAACTGCGAAGGCGACGACCCGGCATATTCCCGATCTTGTTAAGCGTGGAAAAGAGAGAAAGACATAATTACGTTGAAAGTCAAAGAAAATATCTCATTCAAAGCAGTCAAGAAAAGGTGCTCAGTTTTCCACAGTACCGCTTACACGGATGCGGCGTGTCAGGGTGCAGCGCTGCATCGGCCTCCGCCACTTCCTCGCCACTTCCACACCCGCAGCGAGCCTTAGGGTGTGGCGCCTGCCCCCATGGTGGCAGTAGGTAAAACGTAAAGCTTCTCCACCCATCCAGCAAAAGAGCTCGGCGACTGCTGGGCCATCTGGCCACAAGGCCTTTAGTCACCAGTCGAGGCCTGAAACACGAGCAAGCCGTCTGCAAATGCGGGCGTCCAGCACTTGCCGAGAGGCAATGGATACAGAGCAGCGTGGTTCTCTCGACCGCGCAAAAAAAGAAAAACTAAAGATCATGGGTCCAGGCAAGGACACATGAATCTACATTTCAATTTCTCCCTCACTCACAGAACACATTTTTACAACACCACAATGGCCACACAGATAATGAACAGGAATATCAGGGGACTAATCCGTAATTTCGACGACATAACTCAACTATTATCTCGATATCAGCCAAAGGTGTTCTGTGTGCAGGAGACACATTTAAATTCCAAACAAGCGAATTTTCTCCAGCAGTAGCAAATATTTCGCAAGGACCAAGCCGACGCGCTTGCCTCGTCTGGCGGGGTGCCAATTATTGTCGACGGGTCCTTTGCTTGCCAACATGTAGCCATTCAGACGCCACTAGAGGCCGTGTCTGTGCGAGCAATATTGTTTAACAAGCTCATAACCATTTGATTAATTTACATACCGCCCAATTATCAACTCACTAAAGCGGTATATGACCGTCTCCTTGACCAACTCCAAGAACCACACGTGATCACCGGCGATTTTAAGGCGCATCGCGGAAGTTGGGGAGACTCCCGGTGGGACGCCAGAGGTCGCCTAAGAGAAAACTTTCCTGTATCCTCTAGTACGTGTCTCATAAAAAAAGAGCCCACGTATTATAATGTACAACATAATTAATATTCCTCAATACATTTATCAATTGGCTCTGCGGTCATCTTTCCGTATTTGGAATAAAGTGTAATAAAAAATCCCTTTGGAAGTGACACTTACCTGTAACGCTAAAGCTGATACAGCAACAGGAATGCCCTCCAAATTCTCCTCGGTGGAAACTATCATCGACCAACTGGGATCATTTTAAAGAAGCAAGTTATCACAAGATTTTATCAGTAGATTTAGCATAGACGACGCGGTTGCGTATTTTACCGCTTTTATAATAGATGCAGCAGAAAAATGCATTCCACAGACAAATGGTAACTCATGCAGAAGAGGAGTCCCTTGGTGGAATGATGACTGTAGAGAGGCGCGTAAGAAACAAAATAAAACATGGGGCATTCCCCGTAGATATCCTAATGCGGAGAACCTTATTGCTTTCAAACAAATTAAATCTCGGGGAAGGAGGACTCGAAGGCAAGCAAGAAGGGCAAGCTGGGAGAGGTTTCTCTCTGGTATTAATTCGTACACTCAGGAAGGGAAAGTCTGGGATGGGCTGAGAAGGCAGCAGGGGAAACAAATCCATACGTTGTCCTTGGTAAATGAACAAGGAAACAGTCTCAAAGACCAGGCTGGCGTTCTTCGTGAGTACTTTGAGTGGGTTTATAGATCTATGCACTATTGCTTGTCTTCTCTAAAATTCAAAGAAACGGAGGAACGGAAGTCGCTCCACCGTAAATGTAGCACAAAGGAACTATTTCTTTTCTGCGTCGCCGAGCTGAAAGCCTCCCTAAACTCATGTCAGAACTCTGTTCCGGGTCCCAACAGAGTTATGTACGAGATGATTAAACATCTTCACCGAGACATACAAATCGCACTACTTGCAATCTTTAATACCCTGTGGGCAGCTGGACATCTTCCATCCTCATGGAAAGAAGCTATTGTAATCCTTGTGTTGAAACAGGGTAAGGATCGCGGCTCAGTAACAAGCTATCGCCCGATAGCGCTAACAAGTTGCCTCTGCAAGTTGCTTGAAAAAATGATAAATCGTCACGTTCTACGTTACCTTGAATGAAACAAAATGCTTGATCCGTTCCAATGCGGATTCGGAGAAAGCCGGTCAACAACCGACAACCGTCTGCGTGTCGAAGCTAATATTCGCGATGCCTTTGTCCATAAACAGTTTTTTTATCGATATTTCTTGACATGAAAAAGGCTTATGACACCACGTGGCGCTATGGAATCCTCCGAGACCTATCACGAATGGGTATCAGGAGGAACCTGCTGAATATTTTTAGAGCTACCACTCGAAACGTACTTTCCGCGTAAAAATTGGCAACGCACTCTCGCGTACATTGATGCAAGAAACTGGGGTACCCCAGGGAGGCGTCCTGAGCTGTACACATTTTATTGTGAAGATGAACACGCTTCGTTATTCACTACCTCCACCCATTTTCTATTATTGCGATAGCAATTATATCGACACTCCAAGCGGATTTCTGCCGTCGGCGTTGTTGTTGCCGTCGCCGTGAGGTTCCGTATGACGTCCTACGGCGATGAAATCGTCGGCGCGCACCGTATGCTGTATGTGCGAGTGAAAGCGCGCGAGGGACGCGCGCTTTCACGGGGAGCGAACGCACGGCGGAGAGCAAACACGCGTTCTGCGCCGTGCTCCCTGAAAAGCTGCAGAATTAAGCGTCTCTTTCCTGCTTTACGATCATCATATATAGAGAGCAAACGCGACTTCTTCCGTCGCGCGAAAGGCCGTGGGGGGAGGGGAAGGAGGGAGGGGAGGCGACGTTTAGCTGCGGCACCAAATGCGTATTTATATTAAAACGTTGCGAGGCGAGAAGGTGACAAAGACTTCCGACGCTGCTCGACGAGTGTCCCATTCTGATCTCGTCGAAAACCTCCGAGCCGCCACCAGAGGCACTGGCAACAGTCACCAACGCCGCGCGGGTTCGGGGCGAAGGCGGGCAAAACGGTGACGGCGTCGACAACAGTTTTGCGCTATGCTGGTGCTGCTGCATGTCCAAGTTTATAGAGCTGATAAAATTACTGTCCTTACTCCGTATATATATCTACTAATTTGCTATCGCAATTGATGCTTTACCTTTCGGGTGAAACTGTGACATTTTTCTGTTTGTGTAGACGACGTACAGATAGGTTTTAAATGCTGTAGCCTTGCAGTCTGCGAGAGGCAAGAAAAGCTTCGGCTTAAGAAAGTATCCAAATGGGCAGACGAAAATGGATTCAATGTCAATCCACAAAAAAGTTCTTGTGTCCTTTTTTTGAATAAAAAAGGAGTGCTCCCTGATCTCACTTTCGAACTGCAAGTACAGCACATTCCTGTGAACAAAGAACATAAATTCTTGGGCGTCATACTTTGACTCAAAACTAAGTTCCATACCCCATATCAAATACATGAAGGCCAAGTGCCTGACTACAATGTACATACTGAAAATACTCTCGCACACAAATTGGGTTAGTGTCAGAAGATGCTTAATCATTATCTACAAAAGTCTTGCACGATCGCGTTTAGACTATGGGGCAGTGGTGTATCAGTCTGCTACACCGAGTGCCCTAAAAATGCTTGATCCTGCTCATCATTTAGACATACACCTGGCCACAGGAGCTTCCCGAACTAGCCCGGTACAAAGCCTCTATGTAGAACTCAGTGAGTGGTCACTCAATCTGCGAAGATCGTTGTCCAGTTTCTTGTATTTCCAGAAAGCACACTCTAACCGTGAACTTCCTTGTAACAAAACCGTAAACGATATCACTTGTGCCACACATTTCGACAGTCCTCCAGCACTGACAGAACCCTTTTCACGGCGCGCGATGAACTTCAGTGAAGAAATGGCTTTTCCCCTTCTTGAAAACCCTGTAATGGCTCCCGCCATGCCAGTAGCACTGTGGCTGTGGCAGCGCATAAAATGCGCCACATCGTTCATAGAGGTTAAGAAACACGCACCAGAGGCACATATTAGAATGCATTTCCTAGAACTCCGGTCCAAGTATTCGTGCACAGAATTTTACACCGATGCTTCAAAGCCTCTTGCTGGCGTTTCTTGTGCTGCAATCAGCCCGTCCTTCTCGGAATCCGGCTGTCTGCATCCGGAAACAAGCATCTTCACGCTGGAAGCCTACGTACTTTTGTCGCCTGTTAGACACGTCAAGGATGTAAAGCTACAAAAAGGAATAATTTTTACAGATTCATTAAGCGTTGCAAAAAGCTCCTCTACAAAGAAATAAAAATCTTGTCTTTACTGAACTTTACTTAATGATCTGTGCTTTGTACGCATGTCATCAACGTATCATAATATGCTGGGTACCTGGCCACGGAAGCATCGAGGCTAATATTCTTGCCGACAGTATAGCTCATCAGTAAATAAAAAAACCTAAGAAATTGTTCCATAACTGTTCCTGTCTTGAATTTAAAGCCCTTCCTTCGCAAGAAACTGAGAGACCATTGGCAACGTACGTGGGACACTGAGGAAATTAATGAACTCCACGTTATAAAGCAAAGCGTTGGAAACTGGCCACCAATAACGAAAATGCGGCAAGTCGAGGTTATACTCTGCCGTCTCAGGATAGGCTACATCTTTGGCCCTCACTCCTACTTATTATCCGGCGATGGTTGACCTGTCTGTAATTGTTGTGGCGAGAAGCTTCCGGTCCTTCACGTCTTGTTAGAGTGTCAGGAAATAGAAGCTCAAAGAAACAGGTACTTTGCCATGCCATATAGTCAACACATTCCGCTCCACCCGGCAAGTTTCCTCGGCATTGAGCCACTGTTTCAAAATGAGTTAGTTTCAATGTTTTCACGAGAGATTGGAACACTGCATGTTATCAGCCCAAAGTATACGTAGCGCATCCTCTCCCTAGAGGCTGCTCCTGTGATTCCATTTCACCAAAGCATGTGCCTATCAGCCCTTGCATTCAAGGGCCCACTGGTGAAGTACGAGTGCTATTTTCACTCATACATCTGATTAATCCTCCCTTTGTAATATAACTTTTATGCTCACAGTATACATCATTAGCCATTGTCATTATTTTAACACCTGTGTATTTTACGCACACTACAGCGACTTATTTTTAGGCCTCTCTACAGCCAAACTCCATCTGCCATTCGCCATTCAGATTCACAACTAGGACATTTGTCACGTTTTACCTTCGAGAATTTGTTTTATGCCTGGCGCTCTTTGGCCATACCTGGCCCTTGCGCCAATAAAATCTATAAATCATCAAACACTCAGTGTTCTAATAACGATCTAACTTACTGGAGTTGACAACCTTTCTGAACGTACGGCAATATTATGGTGCAGATGGAATGATAACATCTCAGGTTGATGAGAATAAGTGCAGCGTTATCCTTCAACACTACTTTACATATTTAAGTCAGCGCAGGAAGTTTAACAGAAAGATGCGAGCAAACAGTTGATTACTACATTGGAACCCTAGGTGAAAGTTGGGCAAAACAAACCGATCTAAGCAGCAGTGCTGAAAATAAGCCAAAGCTGAAACTTTGCAAAAGAACATAAAATATATGAATACATAAAGAGCCAATTAAAGCAACAGTGCAACAAAAGACTAATACAGTGAATCAAATAAATTCTGTATTTACCTTTTCCACATATTGTCACATTGCCCATTATACACAGCCTGGTGCCCATTACTCTCCACATGGGCTACAACGCTAAGTCTTGTCTGTCTCCCCTCCGGATCCCAAGGATCGTGTTTGTGTCATTTTTCTCGCCTACTTTCTGGAAACACTTATTGGCATCCGAAAATTGCCCAGTGCTTTCCCCCATTAAAAATATGCTGAGAAAGACATTTGACCATTAAGCTGCAAAAAAAAAAATAAAGACGAGTGACAAATTTTATTTATTTACTCTCGGGGTCATTCAAGCATTAGAGAAAGCAGCGTATGATAAGAGGAGTGCGTGACTGCACGCAGTGACTCATTTGATCGTGTTCGTCTTGAAGTCCAGAGGCTGATGCTATCGTGAACGCTGCTAGTTTTGGCATCCTTCAAAAAATGACATCAGCTGTCAGGAGAGCTTGTTCACCATAGTGGTGCATATACTTACAAAGTTTAGTTTGCATAGAAATTCTTGTCGCTTTTCGTATTCCCATATACAACTGTTCTAACGGTGTAAAAGGCCGATACCTGTGTAAGCACGTCTTTCTCTGCATCGGCTGGCCGTTGATGCTTCGTGGAATGCGATACAGGCCAGGATCAGTTCGTTGCCCCTTTTAAGGAGGACCAGAAAAAAAGTCTCTCCCAGCACGTTTCAGTCTACTGGGACTCATATATAGCCCACATCATATCAATAGCTAGGACATAACGAGGTTCAGTACTCACGGAGGCAGCTGATAGTGCCCTTCTTGAAGATTGCAGTGCATGGCGTGTCAGATTTGAGAGCAAGATGCATGATCTCATCGTTTGCTTCATCACACGTTTGAAAAAATGAAGGACGCAAGGTTCGTGCGGCTTCTTTATAATATGCAAAGCTTTTTCCAAGGGGCTCTAAATGAAACATTAATGGCCGTGATTGGTTGTGACAGGTTTAATCGAACCGAATTTATTACCACCTCATACTAAAAAAAGGAAGCCCGGGGCCTACTACAATGTTCCTATCCAAATACATATAAAATGTATAAATGATTCTATGAGGCAACGAATTGACTGATTTGAAGTTTGATGCATTTGAGAGAGAAAGTTAAATTCTAGTGACTGCATGAAACAGGATTTTGATGCACGGTCTGGTTTTTTTACAAGCATTCCCGAAAATCGGCAAGCTTCAGAAAATAATTGAAGAACTAATTTTACAAGTCCATAACGCCGCATCTCGGAATATTTAAAGCAAGCGCATGTGATATGTGAATTTACAGCTTACGTGAAATCATTACACTTAAGAAGGTTTTGCAAAAGTCTTGCTTACAAATTAGTGGTAATGTCATAGCGGCAAATAATATTTATTTATTCATTCAGAATACCTTCCAGATCCATTGAAGGACATTGAGTAAGGGGGTAACAGTTTCTACAGAACGTAAAGAAAGTTAGCATCAAATAAAAAGGCAACAACACAAATGTTACCGTGTTCGCTGACTCGCGTGTGCGTTATATTTGCCCCGCACCCGACACTGAGGGTACCAAGCTGATGGCAATCACTCACGCTGTTGGAAAATGACGCACGCGCACCAGTGAAGACAAGACGAAATTGGGTGAAATGCCCATCCAGTTGGTGCCGTTGTCGTTCCAGCTGGCCTCTTGCGATTCTGTGGCAAACCCTTGCTGCTGCATTCCGCTTCACTGTACAGTTGACACGTGCCACAGCTGGGCTGCCAGGTTTTATTCTCGGCTCGGGAGGGTGGGGTGGCAATGATTCAACAGGAATGGGATAAGTGCTTACAATATGCGGCCCCTCATTGTGGGCTGGGGCTTCTGAGACCGTTATTGGTATTGTTTGTACTCGGTTGCCATCCTTGCGCCAAAGGCCATTGCCAGGATTGGGGGCACCAGGCGCCGACAGGTACACAGATGCACTTTTCCTGATTTTCAAGAGGAGTCAAATATGTTTAAAGATTGTTCAAAGACCCATTCGCGGTGTTGCTGCTGACAGTATACTCTGGTGGTGGGATCTGTGATGCCTGTTGGAAACTTAAGTGCACTGCCAAGAATCTGCATTTGGTTCGGTACCTGCTTTTTTGTGTTTTTATAGTTTTCGCTCCGCAAAAGTAGTCTTCGCAAGAACGTCCGCCTTCCTCGGCAAGGCCTTAATATTTACCTTCTCGCTTTCACATCTCATCCATAATACGATGCTGGAGAATGCTAAATTGTAATTGCTTTGGTTGAGGGTTATTTGTATGATTATTCTTTAATTATAGTTGGGGCCCCATGGCACATATTAAAATCTGTAAAATGCCGAAGTCCTCTGTGGAGATTTCATTGCAGGTATTTTTGATCTGGTGCCAAGTAGTGCTATAAACACTGATGATTGGAAATGAATATCTTTTTTTTTCTTTGTGTGCTTTTTACCTAGTCTCAAAATAAGAAATTTACTATCCTGTGTTATTCGAATTTTCAAGGTGCTTTCCTACTGTCTGATTACCTTGCCAGAGGTAACCACGTTGAAACAAAATTTTCGATGGACACACTTGTTACCTAATTGGGACACGCGCACACACATGCACGTGCACACGCAAGCACGCACCCCAGTAGTCACGACCTACTACACTAACTTGTGGGGATGACGTTGCACTTCTGAGCTTGGAGCCACAGGTTCAATCATGCCTGCGGTGACCACATTTCAGTGGGGGAAAAGCAAAAAAAAAAAAAAAAACATGTGCGCACTTAAATTTAGGTGCGCTTTAAAGAACCCTAGTTGGTCATATTGAATCGAGAGTTCGCCCTCTTAGGCGTGTCCCGTAATTGGATCAACGTTTTGGTACCTAAAACCCCAGAATTTAATAATTTTTCTAGTCACTTCAGTTGAAATCTCTCCAACTGCTACTCCAGTACTCAATCATTTCAAGCATATGGCGTTGCGCCATGAAATGAAGTGCGTATGTGTATAACTCCCGCAATACACATTTAGGATTCTCTTCACGGCTGTCTGTAAATAAGGTTTATTCGATTCAACTAAGGTTCTCTGCATCTCCTTCAGAACCTAATAACGATGCATTGTACCTCGATTGCCTTCGATTCCTCGAGGTACAGCGCTGCACCCTGTACCCCCGTGCTCGATTACACGGGGTGCAAGGAAAAGTGCGGCCGCAGTGCAATGCGCCCTTGAACCTTGCAGTGAGTGGGTGCAGCCCGGTACACCATAACTGGCACCACCTGCACCTTTCGTTTACGGTGCCGTGCAGCTTTCCTGAATCGAACAAACCTGTTGTAGCCCTGTCCTCTCTCTCTCCCGAGTACACACCTGCGCATCGTAGGCTGTTGCCCTTTGGCAGTGTGCGTTCCACAAGACTGGCTTCTTGTGCTTCTACGTCAGTGCAAACTTGGCACGCTGAAGAATAACAACTGCCAATGCCAAACAGCCTCACCTGCTCCGGTCTGATGTTTTGACAGTCGAGCCATGCATCACACAGCGGACACGGGACAGTGTATCCAAGTAGGGCGGCAGCCCTGTTCAAGTACAATGGTCTTGGAACATTAGCGAAGTTGTCACCTTATTTCTCTTCAGCTTCTTGTATATATTTGTTTGTGCATGCATGAATATAGCCGCTGGCACTTTCTTTTTTTTCAATTCTGATGCTTTGCCTGCATTTCTTACTGTGGTAAGTTTACATTAGGCTCTCATTGAATATTGGTACATGTTCTTAAGGTTTCATGCATGTGTGCGCGTTTTCTGGATTTTTCCCTCCTGCTAAAAATAAAAAAGCACATGTTGACAGGCACATATATATTACAGTTGCCTCACTGAATTGGTCAGCTGGTAGTCGCTGCTGCGCCTGATATCCTTGAGCTGTTGTGCCATCTTCGTGCTGTTCCTTCATCCACGTGTACATACTTGGCCCTGTTCACAGTCCGGAACGTGAGCAGTCACTTCGTACACTGTCATACGAAGTCGTGCAGTTTTATTTGAACAGTCGCTTCATTTGTCTGCAGGGTGGTAACAATGCGGGGCACACAGTTGTCGTGGAGGACGTCTGCTACGAATTCCACCTCCTTCCCAGCGGGCTGACCAACACAAAATGCACAGGCATCATCGGTGAGTCGCTCACGTAGAGCACACTGGTTCATCTTTGAACAACTGAGTTTAAAACGAAAAATTGTGTAGAAACCATTGATGATGAATGTTAATGTAAATGAATAGCAGAACGCTTCTAGAAAACTACAGTGGAATTTTGTTTATAAAAACTTCACAGGATCCGA